>NC_058376.1:92979573-93279573 GCF_018350175.1 Felis catus | reverse complement strand
CTTTTATACCTTTGATGTGGTATTCATCTCAAGGTAGAAAAATCAGCTTCTTGGTGGCCTCTGTTGAACCAGATTCAAAAAAGAGTCCCATTTTAATACTTTGTTATATTTTAAATAAAGTTCTGCAGTATAAGTGGATGAGAAATATAGTTAAAGTTCCTTTTTACTTTGAGGACCAAAACAATGTGGTTCATGTGTAAGGTACTCTGCTGGCCGGGGTAGATGGCATTTTATTCTATTGATTTATCTCGTTTTCCCATTTAAACTACAAAAATGGTTACATATTCACTTTTGAGAAATTAGAAGCATTAATGAACAAAAAAAAATTTAAAACGACTGTCCCATCTTTCAGAGATGGTTACTATTAACCTTGGCTTATATGCTTTCATATTCTTCTCACACTATAGTGGATATGTCTTGCCTTCTGAATCTTGCTATCCAAATCTTTGTTTAAATGATATAACCTTTCCCCCCCAAAATCCACTATCTGAAAAGAGAACTTGTTACAGCAAATCCACATTGTCACAGCAGAAAAACTGCTTGATTTGTGCATAAAATCAGAGGAGAAAACAGAGCACATGGCAGTGGTTCTCGGTTCTTGCTTTGATCATCCTGAATCCTGTGCTCGCATGGTTAAACCATGTTGTGTGTTCTCTCATCAGATTCCCCACATTATTACATGAAAATGTCTCTAAGAATGCTAAAAAGCCTGTCTGTGAAGGAAGTAGATGGGCCCATGAATTGCAGAAAGCTATTGACAGAGGTGATTGAACCACAAAGCCAGTTTTTAATGTTGACGAAACCAGGCTGTTCTTGAAGCGAATGCTATCTTGTATGTTCATTTCAGGAAAGGAGCCAAAAATGCCAGAATAAACCACCCAAAATAGGCTAATGTTGCTTTAAAGTGAATATGATGTTAAGCTAAAACCTCGGCTGCTGCATCCCTTCAAAAACCCCACTGCCTTTTAGGGACTATTGAAGAGTGACTTGTCTGTTATGTGATACTCCACTCCTAAAGATTAGGTGACCAAGTCTGTATTCGGTGATTACTTGAGGGGCTAACTGCCTCTATTCATCAGAGGGTACACTGGGATGGAAAACTTGCAAACAAGGCTCTTTTGATAATAGACAATGCTCCCAGGTGTCCTTCAATGTTGACAATTATGGAGATAATATCACAGCGGTCTTTTTCCTCCCAGCATTATGTCATTATGGTAGCCTCCGGGCCTAAGGGTGGCTGCAGCCTTCAAGGCATATTGTTTACAGATGGTGATGCAGTCTGTGGCGCTTAGATGCTGATAAATGGTCTGATGATGCAGGCAACACTGCTTCGATTAAGGATTTATGGAAGGGTTTGACATTCAGAAGGTCTCCAAATTTATCAACTGGGTTTGGCATGTATCATAACAAACAATGAATACAGTATGGGAGAAAGTAGTCCCGCAATTGTTGCTGACTTTCAAGGTTTGGAGCAAGTGATTAACGCAAAACAAAAATCCTAAATCTTGTGAAGAAGGCTAGATTTAGTGAAGTGGCTGGTACAAAGAACTTACGACCAAGCCACTTGTTTAACTTGATGTTCATTCTAGGTCAAAGGAAGAGAAAAAAGCAGAGCCGGAAATACTTGTTGCTGCTCTTTAGAGAACTTGGAATTATGCAGAGAAATGATTGCTCTTGCAAGTTTTGTTCTGTTGCTCCACGGCCATCTACCGTTTTAGATAATGGTTCACAGTCATCCACTTCTGGAGATTCAAGTGCCAGAAAGAGACAACTGGCCGTGAGAATCTTGGGCTTGAGCACAGGTGGACCGCAGGTGTTTGCTCCTTCACTTGCGGTCCCACCTCACTCCTGCTCACTGTCATCATCCAATCTGAGCAGCATCTGTGTCTACCTAACTGCAGCCTCTGCCTTCCTCTCCCTAAACTACTCCTGATTTCATAAGTAATCATTTAAAGACAATTTCCATGCTTGCTTAACTGTTATTTGTATTCACAATGTAACTTTAAAATATATAGTAGCTTTAAACTTACATTATGGTGTGTGCTTGTTGCAGTACAGAAGAAAAACTAATTTCTACTGCATTGTTGCATATTACATGAAGATATATACATTAAAAAGCCCATTAAGAAGTAAATAATTATGTAGTTGACATTTTATATATTTATGCACAAGTCCTTGGCAATATTATTTTATGTAGGTGTTCAAGAATATTTAGTTACATTTTAGAAAATTTGTTGGGGTTTTTGGATGGGCTTAAAACAGATTATCATTTTTCCCATTCCCGATAGTGGAGTACATATAGCTCACTCTCCCACTACTTCCACATTTGATATCCAACATATCAAACCAGAGAAGGATTAGATTCAAAGAATAAGCAATGCCTATATACAAATGTATCTATATTTTACAAAAATTGAGTTACTAATCATATTGATTTGAACCTACTTTTCTTTTTTCTTTTTCCTTTAAGTAATCTCTACACCCAACATGGAGCTTGAATTTATAACCCCAAGATCAAGAGTTGCAAGCTCTACTGACTGAGCTAGCCAGGCGCCCCTTACATCTTTTTTTTTTTTTTTTAATGTTTACTTATTTTCGAGAGAGAGAGAAACAGAGTGTGAGTGTGGGAGGGACAGAAAGAGAGGGAGGCACAGAATCCGAAGCAGGCTCCAGGCTCTTAACTGTCAGCACAGAGCCCGACATGGGGCTTGAATTCATACACTGTGAGATCATGACTTGAGCCAAAGTTGGCGGCTTAACCGACTGAGACACTGAGGCACCTCTGAATCTGCTCTTTTTGCAACGTATTGTGACCATATCTCTATGTAAATCATAGATATCGATTATAAAATGTATGCATTTGCCCTGTTTGTAATGGATATGTGTATGTGTAATGGATAAGCCATGCCTCAGAATGTCTGGCATACCCACAGCTTCCTGCTGATGATCTCTTGTCCATGGCCCTCTGTTGAAGGAGCAGGAACATATTGTTTCTTACAAACGGGGAACTGTTTCTTATCACCTGACTCCACCACTCTGGTCAGAAATGATTGGAACATAGGAGGGCAATTAACCAGGGTTTGCAAACTCAAAAGCCACTAGAGGGCCAGGCAGGTAAGCAGACAGATGCATGAGACAATAGGGAGTTCACTGGAGACTGCAGAGAACTGAGCAGAGCATGTCCTGTTTTAAGGGGGAGGATAATACTCAGTTTTTGCCAACTATTCTTATCCAGGAAATAAAGACTCAGTATGCCCAAATCTTTGGATTTTCAAGAAGAGCCCAAAGTTTCCACTTTTGAAATGAAATTCCCTGATCTCTCCACGGTGTGGCCAACACAGTTCAAGCCAAACAGATCATATCTATAGATGAGATTTAGTCCACATGGGGGTTGTTTGCACCCTCTAGCCCTTCTAAGAGCAATCAATGTGTGCATATTCCAAAGGCCTAGGACCGAAGAAATGGCCTGTCACCAAACTTGCTTAATCAGGGATGATGGCAAATGACACAATCAATCATATCCTTTAGAGAATTTGTACAATATATACAAGGATTGGGTCAGCAACAGAGCAGAAGGTAGATATCCTCATGGGAGAGGTTTGCAGGAGAAAAATAAATGCCAAGAGCAGATGCCAAGAGTAAGAGAAAATTATTATTATTAGAAGTTAATAATACAGAGGGTGAGGTATTTGGTTAGCAGAAGCAGTTAGTAGCTGAGTCATGATACAGTCAGGACTAACACTCACAATGACTAGTGGACAAATACTCTGGATTTCTTAGGTTGCTGCCTGAAGAATGACTCCTTAGTTCTTTTAATTACACTCTCATCTTTGGCAGATCATTTTTTTAAGATTTAATTTTATTTATTGAGAGAGAGAGAGAGAGAGAGAGAGAGAGCGAGCCGGGGAGGGGCAGAGAAAAGGGGAGAGAGAATCCCAAGTAGGCTCAGTGCCATCGGCATGGAGCCCGACATGGTGCTTGAACTCATGAACCATGAGATCATGACCTGAGCTGAAATCAAGTGTCAGATGTTTAACCTACTGAGCTACCCAGGTGCCCCTCATCTTTGGAAGGTCTTAATAGACGGTTGGGCTAATGCTTCCTCTGAGAATATTTTTGACTTCCCCTGAAGCATGAAAATGTGAATAAGATTCTCAACTTCATTTTGTGCCATTTACAGTTTCAATAAATATTCACTTACTTGAGACAAATTGAACATGTGTCTCTTTTATAAGCAAAAAATCCTAGTAGTATTAATGTACCATAATTTATTTAATCAATTCCTCATTGTTGAACATTAAGATTATTTCCAACTTTATACACAATTTTGTCATGAAAACCCTTATACATTCATTATAATGTACTTGATATCCCTTAGGATAAATTCTCAGAAGCAGAATTTCTTAAAGTATATATGGGCATTCTAAGGATTTTTTTTTTTAAGTTTATTTCTTTATTTTGAGAGGGACAGAGACAGCATGAGTCGGGGACAGGCAGAGAGAGAGGGAGACAGAGAATCCCAAGCAGGCTCTGCACTGTCAGCGAGGAGCCTGATATGGAGCTCAAACCCACAATCTGTGAGATCATGATCTGAGCTGAAACCAAGAGTCAGACACTTAACTGACTGTGCCACCCAGGCACCCTCATTCTAAGGGATTTGATATGCATTGTCAAAGTGCCATCTAAAAAGATTTTACACACCAACAAACTATTGACACACTATGGGTAAATCTCAAAAACATGCTGAGTGAGAGAAGACAGACACCAAATAAAACATACTGTATGATTCCATACATATGGATGAAATGCTAAAAACAGGAAGTCAGCTGGGGAATAGAGGGAATTGAGTGCAAGGGAACATGAGGGAACTTTCTAGAGGGATGGAAATGTCCTCTATCTTGACTGTGGTGGTGGTTACACTGATGTATACATTTGTCAAAATTCACTGACCTATACACTTCGAATGGGTGCATTTTATTGTATATATGTGTATCTGTGTAATAAATAATTTTATTTTATTAAAAAAAATTTTAACATTTATTTTTCAGAGACAGAGAGAGACAGAGCACAAGCAGGGGAGGGGCAGAGAAAGAGGGAGACACAGAATCTGAAGCAGGCTCAAGTTACTGAGCTGTCAGCACAGAGCCCGATGTGGGGCTCAAACCCATGAACCGTGAGATCATGACCGAGTTGAAGTCTGAGGCTTAACCAACTGAGCCACCCAGGTGCCCTTGGTAGTAAAACAATTTAACTTCACCTCCCAAAAATAAATAAATAAGAAGATTTTACAGATTTGTACTCCCCATCAGCAAACTATGAGAGTCCTCATCCCTTCCCATATAATATTTGGTATTATTTTTCATTTTAATTTTTACTAATATTTTGGGTGAAAAATGTTGATTTGCTAGACTTTTCTTTAGCTTATTAACAATAATAGCTATTATTAATTTAGAGCTATGTGTCATACATTGTGCTAAGAACTTTAAAATTTTTGGGGCACCTGGATGTCTCAGTCGGTTGGGCGGCCGACATTGGCTCAGGTCACAATCTCGGGGTCTGTGAGTTCGAGCCCTGTGACGGGCTCTGTGCTGACAGCTCGGAGCCTGGAGCCTGCTTCGGATTCTGTGTCTCCCTCTCTCTCTCTGCCCCTCCCCCATTTGTGCTCTGTCTCTCCCTGCCTTTCAAAAATGAATAAATGCTAAAAACTTAAATAAATAAATAAATAAATAAATAAATAAATAAATAAATAAAAGTTTATTTAATCCTACAACAACCTAATGTGGTAGCTATTATTAGAGAATGGAAACTGAGTCAAGAGAAGTTTAATGTGATCAAACATGAATACATAATGATCTGGATTACCTAATCCAGATTGTGAAGTTGGTTAACTGTTTGTTTGTTGGGGTCACAGATGCTGTATTTTCCCCCCAGTTTCCATCTAATTTTATTTATAGTGCTGTTATGATTGATGCTAGAAGTTAAAATATTGTATATTAGTATATTTTTATATATACTATATTTTATATATAACATATAAAATATTTTATATATGCTATATTTTATATATAACATATAAAATATTTTATATATCAATATATTTTTTCTTATGGATTCTGTTTTCATTGTCATGCTTTAGAAAGACTTCCCCATCTCAAAGTTAAAAGAAAAACCTTTCACATTTTCTCCTAAATACAAATTTTATTATATGCAGGAGATGGAAAGGACTGTATATGTTAGGGATTACACTTCTATATCCTGATTTTTATCCTCAATGAGAATTTTCTCATATTTAAAAAAAAATTTTTTTTCAACGTTTTTTAATTTATTTTTGGGACAGAGAGAGACAGAGCATGAACGGGGGAGGGGCAGAGAGAGAGGGAGACACAGAATCGGAAACAGGCTCCAGGCTCTGAGCCATCAGCCCAGAGCCTGACGCGGGGCTCGAACTCACGGAGCGCGAGATCGTGACCTGGCTGAAGTCGGACGCTTAACCGACTGCGCCACCCAGGCGCCCCGAGAATTTTCTCATATTTTTATGTATTCATCAAAAGCTTGATTTTAAATGTCTGCACAGTATTTCATTATGGCTGTCCCATTAATTATCTTCCTGTTATTGCACTGGTAGATATTTAGTTGGTCTCTAACTTTTCACAACTACTCTTTTAAACATCCTTAATGTAACTTTTTGATTGTATCTTGAGTATTTCTTCAAGGTCTATTCTTAGCAGTAAGATTGTTGAACCAAAAGGTCAGGACATTTTTGCCTTTTAAGAATTTTCTTTATAGACTTCATATTTTTTAGAGTAGTTTTAGGTTCACCTCAAAATTGAGCTAAAATTATAGTTCTGCTATATACACCACCTGCCCCTCGACATGCACCACCTCCCCTATTATCAGCATCCTGCACCAGACTGGTACACTCATTACAATGAACCTGCATTGGTATTTCATCACCCAAAGTCTATAGTTTACATTAAGGTTCACTGTTTGTGTTTTACATTCTATGGGATTTGACAACTTTGTAATGTCATGTATCCACCATTTATAGTATCATACAGAATAGTTTCACTGCCCTAAAAATTCTCTGAAAATATGCATGGTATGATCTCGATCTTTTTGTACTTACTTAGGCTGATTTGTGTCCCAGTTATATGGTCTATTCTGGAGAACATTCCATGTGCACTGGAGAAGAATGTATACTCTGCTGCTTCAGGATGAAATGCTCTGAATATATCTGTTAAGTCCATCTGGTCCAGTGTGTCATTCAAAGCCATTGTTCCTTGTTGATTTTTTTGTTAGATGATCTGTCCATTGCTGTGAGTGGGGTGTTGAAGTCTCCTACTATTATGATATTAGTATCGATGAGTTTCTTTATGTTTGTGATTAATTGATTTATATATATGGGTGCTTCTACATTTGGCGCATAAATGTTTACAATTGTTAGGTCTTCTTGGTGCATAGACCCCTTGATTATGATATAATGCCCTCTGCATCTCTTGATACAGTCTTTATTTTCAAGTCTAGATTGTCTGATATAAGTATAGCTACTCTGGCTTTCTTTTGTTGACCATTAGCATGATAGATGGTTCTCCATCCCCTTGTTTTCAATCTGTAGGTGTCTTTAGGTCTAAAGTGGGTCTCTTGTAAGCAGCATATAGATGGATCTTGTTTTCTTATCCATTCTGTTACCCTATGTCTTTTGATTGGAGCATTGAGTCCATTGACGTTTAGAGTGAGTACTGAAAGATATGACTTTATTGCCATTATGATGCTTGTAGAGTTGGAGTTTCTGGTGGTGTTCTCTGGTCCTTTCTAATATTTGTTGCTATTTTCTTCCCTCAGAGAGTCCCCCTTAAAATTTCTTGCAGGGCTTGTTTAGTGGTCACGAACTCCTTTAATTTTTGTTTGTCTGGAAAACTTTTTATCTCTCCTTCTATTTTGAATGACAGTCTTGCAGGATAAAGAATTCTTGGCTGCATATTTTTCTGATTCAGCACATTGAATATATCCTGCCACTCCTTTCTGGTCTGCCAAGTTTTCATGGATCAGTCTGTTGCAAACCTGATCTGTCTTCCCTTGTAGGTTAAGGACTTTTTTTCCCTTGCTGCTTTCATGATTCTCTCCTTGCCTGAGTATTTTGTGAACTTGACTATGATATGTTTGTTGATGGTCAGTTTTTGTTGAATCTAATGGGAGTTCCCTGTGCTTCCTGGATTTTGATGTCTGTGTCTTTCCCCACATTAGGAAAGTTTTCCGCCATGATTTGCTCACATAACCCTTTTACCCCTATTTCTCTCTCTTCCTCTTCTGGAACCCTTATGATTTTGATGTTGTTCTTTTTTAATGAGTCACTGATTTCTCTAATTCTGAAATCGTGCTCTTTTGCCTTCATCTCCCTCTTTTTTCCTGCTTCATTATTCTCTGTAAGTTTGTCCTCTATATCACTGATTCTCTGTTCTGCCTCATCCATTCTTGCTGCCATGGCATCCATCTGTGATTGCAGCTCAGTTATAGCATTTTTAATTTCATTCTGACTAGTTTTTACCTGTCTTATCTCTGCAGAAAGGGATTCTAATCTATTTTTTACTCTAGCTAGCATTCTTATTATCGTGATTCTAAATTCTGGTTCAGACATTTTGCTTGTATCTGTGTTGGTTAAATTCCTAGTTGTCATTTCTTTGTGCTCCTTCTTTTGGGGTGAATTCCTTCCTTTTGTCATTTTGAAGGGAGAAAAGGAATTAATGAGGTAGAAAAATTAAAATTAAAAAAAATTAAAATTTAAAAAATATTAAAATTAAAATATTAAACACACGCACACAAATTGAATAAATGATGCTAGATCCTAGGTGTGTTTTGGTCTGGGTGTTGAAAGTGGTTTGACAGATTAGAGAAAAAAAGGGGGGGGGGGAAGGAAATCTTTTGAGAATTTGAAAAAATGAATACACTGAAGTAGACTAAAATGAGATGATGGGAGTAAAATAGAATTTGAAAAAATTTACACAAAAGTAAAGAATATAGCAGAAAAAATTAAAAATATTTTTAATAGAAATTGAAAGTAAAAATGAAGTTTTTCTCTTTCTGCATTCAAGAAAAAGAAAAGAAACAAAAAAGAAAAGGAAAAGGAAATCATCTGAAAATTTGAAAAAGTGAATACACTGAAGTAGACTAAAATAAAATGATGGAAGTAAAATAGAATTTGAAAAAATTTACACAAAAGTAAAAAATATAGCAATAAAAATTAAAGAAAAATCTTTTTAATAAAATTAAAAATGAAAATGAATTTTTTCTCCTTCTGTATTCAAGAAAAATAAAAGTGAGAAAGAAAGAAAAAAAAGAAAATTGAATAGATGGACCTGCTAACAGATTGAAATAGGACTAGAATTACTTCGTTTTCCCATAGAAGTCAGACTATGGAGCGCTTTACAGCGCTCTAAGCTGGTGGTGAGACTTGTGTTCTTGAAAAGCGAGGTTGGCCCAGTTGGGCGGGGCTCCATGTAATGGCTCTGCTCTCCACTAGATGGCGCTGCTACCCTACGGGGATGGAGTGTTTGGCGTTCATATGTGAGTATGCGCATGCGCGGGAGTGGTGAAAATGTCACCCAGCTACCCAATCTGTTCTCCCAAATCAGCAATCGAGCACCCCTCCTCTGTCTTCAGCTCTCATCCGCTCCCGGCTTTTTCACTGTCTGTGACCAGGCCCTAGGCAGTACCTCTCTCCCGAGTTTTGTCCAGATGCGGCTGTTTTCCCCGGCCCCTTACTTCTGAAGGACTGAGGCTTTGACCCGTTCCGCCCCTCTGTGGGAGGGTCTCACCGAGAAATGGCCGAATAAGCAATGGCTGAATGTCGGCTGCACCCAGGAACGCTCGCTGGACCCTGCTGCTGCTGGTGCCCCGAGACTGTGGCCAGGTGCCACTCCGCCCCAGAAAAAGTTCGCAAGATAGTGTAGCAGCATCATTTTGGGGATAATGGAAAATCACAACACACATCTGGCACCAGCCTTCACCCTTAATGACCTTGTTCCAGCTCCAGCGAACGTGGCCGTTCTCAAAGGTGTGCTCGGACCTGGTGGCCTCAACAGTCTCTACCAAATGTCCTGCCAGCAGTGGAACCGCTTTTCCCCGTGTGGCCTGAGAACCTCCCGGACCCCACTCTGCTCCTGGGGATTCGCTCTTCCCACCAGAGCACCGCCAGGTATGGAGCTGCAGAGTTGCAGCCTCTGCGCTCCCCTTGTTTACAGTCTTAATGGAATTTAAACCCTCCCCTTTCTCCTTTCTCCCTTTTTAGTTTAGTCTCTGCGGCTGTTTCCAATTTTCCACTTTCTCCAGCTGCTTTTGGGGAGGGGTGCTTTTCCCGTATTCTGCCCCCCCCCATCTCCGTCCTCTCTCTGCCCACAAAAGTGCCTCTCTCTGCCAGCTGCGCCTTCTCGCTCCCCAAGTTCACTTCTCCACGCTGCGTACCTGCTGAATTCTGTGGTTCAGGTTGTGCAGATTGTTGTGTTAATCCTCCAGTCAGTTTTCTAGGTGTGTAGGATGGTTTAGTGTTGGTCTGGCTGTATTTCATGGACGCGAGACACACAAAAAACTTCCATGCTGTTCTGCCATCTTGGGTCCTCCGGCTCACTGCCCTAAAAATTCTCTATTTCACCTATTCATGCCTTCCTTCTCCCCAACCCCTAGCAACCACTGACATTTTTCAGTGTCTCCATAGTTCTGCCTTTCCTGAATGTCGTATAGTTAGAATTATACAGTATGTAGCTTTCACTTTTACTTTTTTGAATCATGTTGCCACAGTGCTTTCCAGCAAGTTTGTACCAATACACAAGCCACCAGCAGCAACGTATGAGTTACCCTGTCTTACCTTCATTAGCATTGGTTTAACTTTACAAAATCACAATTCTGAGAAGTGAAAAGTCATTTTATTTTTTTATTTTTATTTTAACAAATTCTTTTTTTAAATGTTTATTTATTTATTTTGAGAGAGAGAGACAGAAAGAGAGAAAGCATGAATGGAGGAGGAGCAGAGAGAGGGAGAGAGAGAATCCCAACCTGGCTCCACACTGACAGTACTGAGCCCCATGCGGAGCTTGAACTCCTGAACTTTGAGATTGTGACCTGAGCCGAAATCAAGGGTCAGATGCTCAACTGACTGAACCACCCAGGTTCAGTCACTCCAGGTGCCTTAGAGAAGTGAAAAATCATTTTAATTTGTATCTTTTAAAAATTTCTAGTTAGGTTAAATGTTTTGTAAGTAAATCAACTGAGTTGTTAATAATTATGGAGTAGCAAAGAGATTGAGGTTTTAATCTTAACAGGACTTGTTTGGAGCCATTCTGTACTTCTAATGCAATGTGGAGACGTGTATTTTCATAGTCCCTGAGCAGGATCGGTGCCTGTGGTTGTGGAGAGTGTGCTCCAGTTGGCCCAGAGAGGAGAGTTGGGACTGAAGTATTGTCTGTGCTTATCAAGTTATGTACCCTGGGATGGGGCTGCATCAGGCCGTTACAATTACAGGAATCTAATTTTTTCAGGTTCTTCTTTCTTTTTTTTTTTTTTTTCAAAATGTTTTTAATGTTTATTTATTTTTGAGACAGAGAGAGACAGAGCATGAATGGGGGAGGGTCAGAGAGAGAGGGAGACACAGAGTCTGAAACAGGCTCCAGGCTCTGAGCTGTCAGCACAGAGCCCGACGCGGGGCTCGAACTCACGGACCGCGAGATCATGACCTGAGCTGAAGTCGGACGCTTAACCGACTGAGCCACCCAGGTGCCCCTTCAGGTTCTTATTTCTAATAATTTGTGTGAGAGCGTGGCTGCTCTAATGAGGACTGGATTTATTTAGTGGTGAGAGTATGGCTCTTCCCACCTCCCCCAACTCCTACAGCTAAATTATCTGAAGACGGGACCTCTTCCAAATTTCTCTAGGGACTTTAGGGACCCCCCCCTCCCCCCCCAGAATTCAGATAGATTTCCCACTTGGCTGTGAATGGGTGTAACAGACAACCACACCACCATCACTGATATCAGCGTCTTGCGTACCACAGGGATGTTGGGACAAAATAAAAGTTGAAAACTAATGTCATATTGTATGGCAGTAATAATTTTAGCCTTGAACATTGTTATTTTGCCGGATATATAAAAAATACCCACAACACCTCCTTTCACAGACATAGCAGGTTATGGAACAATCATGGAACATTCTTCAGAGAAGCTCTATGAGCTGCAAAGTCCCCAGGGATGCCTGTCTCAGAACGTGACACCATTTATCCCTCTTCTACTTGTGAAGGTTGAATTTGCTCCCATCTTACCCAGAACCCCAGTATTTCCCAAGCAACAGACATAGATGCGTGTCCATTTTGCGAAATACACAATTTAAGATATTTGCAATAATTCAAATGGAGATGAAATATGTCACTGCTGAAAAATGTTTCTTGTATTGAAAAGAAGGTGTATTTAAGGATCAAAAGACCTGAATTCAAATCTCAGCTCTACCACATACTGGCTATGATATCCTGGGTTTAAGTTTCTTTTGTAATTTTATCAGTATCTTCATTTTATTTGTAAAATGAGGGTAATAATGTTTCATTGTTTTGGTTGAGTTAGGAATAATTACAATTATGCATGCAAAGATAGTATCCCCCAAATGTTAATTAATTCCATTCTCTCATAAGTGTGATAAACTTTTCAATACCTTCAAATGGTGGCCAACCTATAAAAACCTCATTGGTTGGGATCATCAGAAATCAATATTAGAAGCCACAAAACAGTGGTAGGTACTTTCATGATATATTTTCATTTTTATTAAAATTCTCACTGAGGTCATTGTGGCATAAAGTCCTCTGGGGCCTTCAACCTGCAATAATATGCAGACTACCAATATGTAATTATTTTGTTTTTAAAGGGTAAGGAATGGGGGCGCCTGGGTGGAACAGGTGGTTAAGTGTCTGACTCTTGACTTTGGCTCAGGTCATGATCTCACGGTTCATGGGTTTGAGCCCTCCATTGGGCTCTGCGTTGACAGTGCAGAGCCTCCTTGGGATTCTCTCTCTCCTTCTCTCTCTGCCCCTCACCTCAGGTGTGTGTGCTCTCTCTCTCTCTCTCTCTCTCTCTCTCCCCCTCTCTCAATAAACAAAGAAACAAACGTTAAAAAAAAATCTTTCATTTGTACCAAGTACCTAGAGCAAAAAGGCATGGGCAAGGCCAGAGGACTCATTTTATAGATGAGGAAATTCAGTGATTTATCTGTATCTAAGGCAGATCGTAAGTCTCCATAGCATGCACAGGAGGATATGGCCTTCAGCGGCTTGGCTAGAAGAGAATCTCGTAAGTTTGGGTTTTATGTCGAAATTTTGACCAACATTGGTACTCTAAAGTTCTTTTTACATTAAATTACAAATTAACACGAATGATACTCATTGGACAGAGTTCACATTTTATTCTCAGTATCACTTGTAGGGATTAAAAATGAAATCTACATGATTACTCCACATACTTCTTTTTTTTTTTAATTTTTTGTTTTTCAACGTTTATTTATTTTTGGGACAGAGAGAGACAGAGCATGAACGGGCGAGGGGCAGAGAGAGAGGGAGACACAGAATCGGAAACAGGCTCCAGGCTCTGAGCCATCAGCCCAGAGCCCGACGCGGGGCTCGAACTCACGGACCGCGAGATCGTGACCTGGCTGAAGCCGGACGCTTAACCGACTGCGCCACCCAGGCGCCCCTCCACATACTTCTTAGGACAGCATTTTTTTCTCCCACAGATTTGAATTACTACATTATTTGTTCTTTCTGAGCCTCACGGGAATAAAAGAGCTAGCATAACCCACTTTTACCCATTTTCTTTTCTCTAAGGGAATAGGTAGATGATTAATGAGATAATGAATGTGAGGAGAACTCCCTGGAGGAAACACATTTCACAAACACGAAGAGAAGACTTTAGCTGACTCACTGATTCCAACAGCTCAGAGACATGGATAAATCTTTTGGTATGAACTCTAGCTACTTAGTCTGTCCATCTCATGCACACCTTAAAACTGGATTCTGGAGAGTTTCCTAAATATCAAACTGATCTTACTTATAACAAAATTCATCACCCGGTTTGTAATTAACACCAAGTGTTATTGAAATTCAATGCTTCTGCAGGGTGGGAAGCAGAGCAGTGATCAAGACTAACGTGGAATTGAATTGCCTATGTAATGTAGCTTGGCTTTCCATGGTCTTTCAGAATAAAATGTGTTATCCCACATCCACTCCCTTAAAAAAATGATATTTTCATTATCTGAAGAATAGACATGAACTGGTAAAATTTTAAAAAGCCAAGAGCAAAAGCTAAAAACTCACAGCTGGAAAAATTAAATGAATACTATATCCAGCTGTTTCCCAAGGACCTAAAGTATGTCGAGAATATTAAGATGTTACTGTAGATGTGGCTGGAAGCTCCCCATTATGCCTCTGGCTCTCTGGGTTGAAATGAAAACAATTTCTTGAACAGCAAAGAAATGGTTTTCCAACCCAACTTTTGTGTTAAATGAGACCCATAACATTTTGTTAGATTAGAAAATCAGTCAAGAGACACACTACAATAACACACATTTAAAGTTGTTATGTATTGATGATTTTTTTTTTATCATTAGAAAATGTCCCTCCTCTGTATGTATTGTAGGCATGGCATGTGTAGCTCAGCTTCCTTTGCAGTGCTCTTCTATCTGCTTTTTGTAATAATTTTTTTTTTTTGAAATTTCTTGCCTGTTGAGGGTTCTCATAGTTTCTTCACTGGCATGGATTTAGAAGTTAGTTTGTTAGGTAGCATCTCTGATCATTGGGGGAGAGCTGGACTTTTTAATAAATGGTGCTGGACAAGTGGGTAGCCATTTGGCAGAAGATAAAATGAGAGCCGTATCTCAACTATACACAAGAATAAACTCCAAAAGTTTTAGGGATATGTATGTAAACAATAAAAGCACACAATATGTGATGAAAACATGAGCGAATTCCCCTTTAACCTTATTAAACGTGTAGGGAAGAGCTCTCTAGCCATGGCTCAAAATCAAAGAGGAATAAAAGCAAAAAACTGAAACATCTGACTACATTAAAAGATTACTTACAAGAAAACCCACATACAATAAACAACTCAAAGGAGGACTGACACACTAGGGCAAAATACCTCTATACTTTGTATACCCTAGACAAAGAAATATAGATAGATATATATACACAGAACTTGCAGAAATGGAGAGAAAAAGGACCAAGACCTGTTAGAAAAATGGGAAAAAACCATGAGCAGACACAAAAATATGTAAATAGCCCTCAAATATATGAAAAAATGTTCAAATTCACTTATAAATAGAGAAATGCACATTAAAAAATACTGAAGCATAATTTCTCACTATCAGAGTGGCAAAAATCATAAAGTATGTCAACACATGTTGTTAGTGAGGCTGTGAGGACACAGACACTCCCTCAATAGACTGTTGGTGAGAATGTGTGCCACTACAACTTCTGGAGGGTAACAAATCTACATATGCACTTGCTTTTTGACCCAGAAATCCCACTTCTAGGAATCTACCTTGAAGATGTGCTTCTAATAAATACGAAAACATATATGCCAGTGTTACTTATGATGGCATTGTTTGCAGTTGCAAAACACCAAAACAACCTAAATCCCGGGACCCAGGGGAGTGGCTGAATAAATGATAGCACGCCTACACAGTGGATACTCTGCTAAGAGAAAAAGACATGAGGAAGATCTCTATGAACTGTTATGGAGGGATTTCTGGGACATATTCACAAAAAAGTGGAAAGGAAAATTACAAACAAGTGTATATGGGATGCGATGTTTCATGTGTGAAAGAGGGGAAATAAGAAAATACATATGGCTCTGCATATCTGTGCAAAAGAAACACAGGAAAGACAAATGAGAAACTAAAGAGACTGGTTCCCTGCAAAGGTTGGAAGGAAAGATGCAGAAAGAAGACATGGTGGGAACAGGTTAGTAGGGATGAAGAGGGAGAGACACTCCTCTGAGTGTGTGTGTATATACATATATGCACACACACAAATATACACACAGAAACATTATACTACATATGTTTTAATATTATAGGTGTGACCTCCAGAACCATAGCAGAATGACACGTACATGCCTTCTCCTCAATAAATAAAGTTAGAGAGGAAGTGAAGGAAATCCAAAATCGAATGTAACCAGTAGCAAATGAACCAAACTGTATTAAAAATTAAAGACATAACTGCATTGAAATGAATGGATAAAAAAAGATCTCAACTAGCTTTGAAACAATGTTTTGACTGGATACTGTGAGGCTAAACATGAAATGAATGATATAAAAATGCTGTTATCTAGTTAGTAAGTGTTTGTCCTCAGGATATAGATGAGCAATAGTGTAACTACGTTAGGGGTAAACTAGCAGTGAACAAATAAGTGATGTATTATAGATAATGAGATCTGGGTCTCTCTGGGGACAGAAGTTACAGAAATATAAAGAGAAAGGGCTCGAATGAACCTCATCATGTTGGATTCAAATCATAAGTATCAATATGAACTCATGTTTTTTTTAAAAAAATGTAGATAGATGTAGAAATAAGTATAGATGTGTATATGTGTGCGTTAGTATTCGTATATATATTTCCCATCTTTGTCCACCGAGAGGGCACAGAAGTAATGATACTCCAGAAGCCATAAACACTCCCGGGGGCAAAATCTTGGCTTATAAATACGATTTTTAAATGAAAGAAATCGGAACTCCTTGAAAAGTGATTGATTTCAGGGTTAGGGAAGAGAAAATAGAAGATGAGCGTGAACTGTCTCGTGATGTCAGGAAAAAAGGAAGTGCTCGAATGAAGGTGAATGGCATGTCGTCAGGACACAAGAGCTAACCCGAAGGAACTCTCAATGGCCAAAGATGGAGCAATTTGAACAATAAAATACGTAACGGTAACATTGCATTATAATCAATAAAATAAGCATCCTTGAGTCAATACTTGATATTTGATTAAATAAATAATCAAATAAATACACAAAGAGAAGGAATAGCACTTTCCTGTAGAAAAAAATCCAAGTAAAAAGTATAGAAGGAAATACAAAATCACTCCTGAGTAAATCCAGAAGTAAGATCCACTAAGATAGACGCTAAAATGATGGGGCAAAAGTTTGAGGAAAATCAGGATATTAGCACAATCTCAAACTATCTGTTAATTAATTACAAAGGGAATCACAGTAGCTTTAGAACGGAAAAACTTTGCAGACACTACTTAAGCCAACGATCAAGGCTAACATCACAACTAATAAGGCATGACCTTCTAATACACACTGAGAAGGCCAAATGGCACTTAATGCTGTGTTCTTGCCCCAAAGATTTAGGTCAGTACAATCATAAGAAAACATGAGAAAAAACAAATTAAGCTCCATTCTACAAAATTACTGGCCAGTATTCTGTCAAGAACACACACACACACACACACACACACACACACACACAGAAAAAATGAGGAATTGCCACAGATTATAAAACTAAGGAGGCAATCTGGGAGCAGATAAAGGACTTTAGGGGGGAAAACTGATGGAATTTGAATATGTTTTCTAGTTTGGTTAATAGTATTGTTACAATGTTAATGTCCCAGTTTTGTTCATTAAACTATGTAAATAAATTACATAAGTTACTAACATTAGAAGAGGAGTAAAGGGCATACATGAACTTTGAACTGTTTTTTTTTTTCAGATTTTTTTATGTCTAAAATTATTTTAAAATAAAAATTTAAACAAGTTATTAGCATTTAAATCTAGTCTCAGAAAGGATATTATGATATACCTTTTTGCTATTTTGAAGTGAAAAATGTATACATTTACTGTTTTGTTAAAATTTTTTTTTATTGTGGTAAAGGCAATACGATAAAATTTATCACCTTGACCTTTTTTTCTTTTTTGCCCATTTAAAAAAAAATTTTTTTTTAATGTTTATTTATTTTTGAGACGGAGAGAGAGCATGAACGGGGGAGGGGCAGAGAGAGAGGGAGACACAGAATCGGAAGCAGGCTCCAGGCTCTGAGCCATCAGCCCAGAGCCTGACGTAGGGCTCGAACTCGCTGACCGCGAGATCGTGACCTGAGCTGAAGTCGGACGCTTAACTGACTGAGCCACCCAGGCGCCCCTTTTTTGCCCATTTTTAAGGTTAAATTTTGTAGCGTTAAAACTATTTACACTGTTGTGAAACAGATCTCCAGAACTTTTTCATCTTCCAGAACTGAAAGTCTGCACCTGTTGAACAACTCTTCTCCGCTCCCTTCTCCCTGTGCCGGGTAAACCATCATTCTATTCTTGGTGTCCATGTTTTTGACTACTCCATGTACCTCATCTAAGTGGAATCATATAGTATTTGTGCTTGTGTGACTTATTTCACTTAGCATAATATCCTCAAGGTTCATCCAAGTTGTAGCATGGGACAAGGTTTCAGTTTGTTGTTGTTGTTTTGTTTGTTGGTTTTTGAGAGAGAGAGAGAGAGGGTGCAAATGAGGGAGGGAAAGAGACACAGAATCCCATGAGGGGCAGAGAGAGAGAAAGAGAGAGAAAAGAACGGGGCTCACCCAAAGTGGGGCTCATGTTGTTTTTACCCAATGCAGGGCTCGTGCTCGCCCGATGTGGGGCTCAAGCTTACCCAGTGTGGGGTTCGAACTCACGAACAATGAGCTGATGTCAGATGCGTAATGACTGAGCCCCCCAGATGCTCCAAGATTTCCTTTATAAGGCTGAATAATATTCTGTTGTGTGTACATAACATATTTTGCTTATCCATTCGTCAATGGACACTTGGGTTGCTTCTGCCTCTTAGCTATTGTGAATAGTGCTGCTATGAACATGGGTGTGCAAATATCTCTTTGAGACCCTGCTTTCAATTCCTTTGGATATATACCTAGAAATAGAAGCACTGGGTTGTATTTTTTTAGTGTGAAATGTAGCAAATGCACTAAGAGTACATTATACATATATACACACAATCACACGAACTAAAGATAAAATTTAAGTAATGTAACAGTCATTTCTTACCCTCAAGCTTAAATAGTACTGACACCTTAGAAGTTCCTATGATCCTTTCTTTGATTTTATCGTCCATACTCTCCTATCAAAGGTTACCACTGCTCTCAATACTGTGTTGGTCATGTACCTGTTTTTTTTTTTTAATTGTTTCATTACATATGTGTTTTTTCCCTAAATAATGTATTGTTTAATCCATTAAATAGTGAATTCCTATAGTATATAAACTAGATCAAACTCTGCAAAGCTCTGCAAAGCGACTCTCAAGGTGTTTGGAGCTTGAGCTATCTCAAGGCTCAGCTCAGGGAGAATTTGCCAGTAACCTCACTCACATGGTCCGGTACACCCAGGCTGCTGTCTGGTGACGTCAGTTCTTTGTCATGTGAGGCTTTCTATAGAGCAGTGCACACCATGGTAGCCGGCTTTCCTCAGAGCCAGCGAGAGAGAGGAAGAGAGCAAGCAAGAAGAAAGTCACCGTCTTTTTCAGCAACCAAATCTTAGAGGTACTTGTTGCCACATTCCATTTGTTAGAAGCAGATCACTAGGTCTAACACACAGTCACGGTCAATGGGAGGGCATGAACAGGCATGAACAGGAAGTGGGAGTTTTTGGGGACTTATCGCAGAGGGTTCCTGCCACAAACAGCAAACAGCAGTCAGAGAGGGCCAGAGGGAGAGCCGGGCTGGATGCTGGAAGGATAACCAGTTCTACTTGCAACACGAGAGTGTAAAGCGCTGGGGAATTTTTCAGCGGGGATGTCCATCTGGACGTTCGGCGTGCAGCCTGAGGCGCAGGTAGCTGATGAGAACAAGAGGTGGAGATGTAGGCATCTTTGGCCTGCCAGTGGCACTTAAAACAATACGGTTAGAAACAAACAGAATTCAAAGGAAACGTGCAGCTGAAGCGGGGAGCACCAATATTTAAGACACGTGCAGATGAAGAGAAGTTCACAGAAGAGAGCACAAGCAGAGTGGCCGATACAAACTTATTTTAGCAAAAATAATAAAAATGGATGGTAAGATTTATAATACAAGTGGAAATTTATGCCAGCAATAACATAAAGGACAGCCGAGAAGAAATGGAAATATAACATGATATTGTTACACATCTGAAATGATTAACAGTTCAAGGTAAATGGTGACAATGTAAGGATGCTTATTGTCACTGGAACAACTAAGAAAAAATTATACAGAGGTATAGCTAAAACACCAATAAAGGAGATAAAATGGAAAAAAAAAATGCGGTATCCCAGAAACCAAAGGCGAGAGCCTTGCAAGAAGGGAGGAGTTATCAGTGGTGACAACCGCTGGGAAGTCTGTTATAGGACGAGTACTGGGAAGTATTCACAGAGTTGGAAATTAAGAGGTCCCCGGGGCCTAGGCAGCGCTAGTTTGGATGGACTGGTGGTAAAGTAACGCCGATGCTTTCGTTGCAGACCGAATATGAGCCGAGGAAGTGGAGAAGCTGAGTAAGTTTAGAGTCCCCTCTTGAGAAGCCTGGAAGGAATTTATATGCCACCCCTTGTAAGGGCGTAGTTACACCCACGTGGCTATTTGAGGGTGATGAGAAATTCCCATTCTGCCACCCACCATCCAACAAAAGGCTGAGTTTTAAAACATTTCCTGTTAACTCCTCATATATAAAGGATGAGTCTATATTTCTTAAACATGTACTTGTTCCTATGCTCTTTAAAAATGGCAGACTATTTCCACAACTGCTGACCATGTGAAGTGCTTTTCCCATCATCAATCTCATAAATATTCAGCTATTGTACCTCTCCCCAAACAGCCAGAGATTTATTCACTATATTGAATTGCAATCTCACCCTTCCTTTCTGCTCCTTTGTAAAGAGAAAGATAATATTTCGGCGTTTTTTTGTAACGCCTCGGCCTTGAGGGAATGTAAATATAAGCATAATTGATTTTCTGAACTTGCTCCCCCCCTCCTTATGTTCCGGTGCTTTATGCATTACAGGTGGAATGACTGACAAATCAGCCCTGATTGCTAATTAGAAAACAGAATATATTAGAAGCGTAGCACATATATCCAATTTGCTCTCAGTGCAAACCCTGGAAATGTAACACTCCTCAATGCTCTAGTGCTTGCTGTCTAATTACCTGCTCTTTCGCTTTGACTTAACCATTCAGGAATTACACTATCTGTGTCTGGCAGGTCAGGGGTGATTGCTTATTAAACGGTGGAATTCACCTGCCTCACCCTGACTCATCCCTCCTTCCCCTCACCCCTCTGAAGTGACACTCTTCCACAGAAAGCATTTCTTCCCTTCACGTGTTGGCTGGATAATGAAAGCTGGTGCTCTTATCCCTGTTTGAAGCCCAAATTCTCAAGGTGATTTTACTTCAGGGATTGGTGAAATAGGAATTCGTCCTCCCCTCTCTCTCACTGCTGGAATAAAGAGGTCTTTTTGTGTCAGAGTCCTTAATGGCAAGGCAAGACCCCCGGGGTTCCTATTCTTCCATGCATCACCTCAGCAATCAGCTAGTGGCCCTGAAAAGAGAGGCCACCTTTGCCTTTGTGTTTGAAATGAGAGTTCACTATTCACACCAGGAATCTGTGGGCACCTGAAGGCTGAAAAATAAGAATTGATTTCTTTTCACCCTCCCACTAATCTGAATGTCACCTCGGAAGCGCCCAGGATTTAATTGATCTGTGACAACTTCAAGGCAGCCCCAGCCCCCATTGAATGATTAAGAATATTAAGGAGGTTAAGGGGCGCCTGGGTGGCACAGTCGGTTAAGCGTCCGACTTCAGCCAGGTCACGATCTCGCTGTCCGTGAGTTCGAGCCCCGCGTCGGGCTCTGGGCTGATGGCTCGGGGCCTGGAGCCTGTTTCCGATTCTGTGTCTCCCTCTCTCTCTGCCCCTCCCCCGTTCATGCTCTGTCTCTTTCTGTCCCAAAAATAAATAAAAACGTGTAGAAAAAAAAATTAAAAAAAAAAAAAAGAATATTAAGGAGGTTGGAAGCACTAGCCAGATATAGGGATCTGCTTCTCCTCCCGGGACTTAGGCATTAGGCATTTGAACAGAACTTGATTCTTACAAGTGTTTTAAACTAGTTCCTCTTCATTTATTTGAAGGTGGTGTGGAATCCTCACAGAAGACTGAACCATAGAAAATTGCCAATATTTATGTGTTTTTCACTTTTAAAGATGACATTTTCATATGGTTTAACTTAGTATTAGCTACTATCAGAGCAATATAAGGTTGAAGCCTAGATAGATAAAATGAATTCTGAGACCCTATCCAGAATCTTTGCCCTCAGAACTCATGAATTAGGAAAGTCACCCATTTATTCATTAACAAAACATTTGTTGTATATCCATTTTTATATTGCTCATTGAGGCAAGGATGCTAAGGGTTGGGTATGTATATTGGCCCCACTTAATTACCCACCAGGTAAATTATGCATGTGTGTAAGGTCCCACAAAATACAGCATTATATTCTTTTCAATTTAGTTTAGTTTTTATTTTTATTTTTTGAGAGACAGAGTGAGCGAGCAGGAGAGGGTCAGAGACAGAGGGAGAGAGAATCCCAAGCAGGCTCTGTGCTGACAGAGCTCTCTGCTGATGCAGAGCTCGGCCTCACAAACCCTGAGATCATGACCTGAGCCAAAATGAAGAGTTGGACACTGAACCAACTGAGCCACCCATTTACCCTCAGTGCCCCATTCATGAAATGTGCCTGTCGCAGTGCTTATAAGGACAGGGAAAGGGCAAATTCAGGTACCTTTAATACTGGACATATAACTGCACATGATTGGGTTCGCTTTCAGAGAAAACATTCTGACAGCAATGTAGAGAATGCATGGAGGTATTCAGAGTGAAGAGTTAGACCAGTTAGAAGGGCCATGGTGGTTACATAACAATGAAGGCCTGAACTCAGGTAGTGGTAGCATGAGTGGATGGAGGAGAAAGGGTGGATTTGAAAGGTTTGGAAGAGAAAAATATGTGGATTTCATAATTGGATATGGGGAGAAGGTATGTGGATGAAGAATGTGTCTTAAAGACAACCACCAGGGTATCTGATTTGCATGGTGCCATTTACTGAAGAAGAGAACCAAAGATAAGGAAGAGGTAGGGGCCAGCTGAAAATACCCACTTTTGGGTAAGATAAATGTGAGATGCCTGTAGTCCAATAGGCAGACATATAATATGTATAGACACATGTACACATGTACATACTGATTGTCTGGGGCTCAGGAGGGAGGCCTGGGCTGGAGATAGATATATGCTGCATTCAATAGCTAATTGTTACCAGTAACAATTTTTATGCTCCAGGCCAAGATTGGGGTGATCTTTGCCCTTAATATGATTCTAGTATTTGGCAGACACAGAACAATGGGCACATTACAAGAATGTCTTAAGAATAAGGTCACCTACGGAGAACACAGTTAAAAGTGCAAGAGCAGGATCTTGTGAATGATTACCATTCAATATGCAGGAGGAAAAAGAATAATGAATGATATCAAGTGAATGAAAATGGGAAGGAGGATCAGTCAAATAGGAGGAAAACAAGAAAAGAATGATACCGAGGAACTCAAAGGATAGGAAAGTTTCAAGGAGGGAATAGTGAATGGTCCCAAGTACTGCAGAGGCCAAATAAATAAGGAATGGAACATCCATTCAACATCACTTCTTGGAGGTGCATGAGTGATTCCATTTTCCCATAGTCGGTGAAACTGTGGGTTGAAGGCTGAATATGGAAGAGAGAATGAGAAGCGATAGAATGGACATGAATCTTTATAAAGCTTGTCCATGGGGGGATACTAGAAATTATTGGGCAGGGAGTTTTGGAGAGGTAGAGTTGGCTAGAGGTCTGCTTCCTGCTCTATATGATGTAGGGACAGAACTCATAAAAGTCACTGACACAGAAATGAAGTAGGGGTAAAATCATCCAAACAATGAAATGCTAAAGTAGTAAAGGAGACAAAGTCAGTTATTCATTTCAAACTTTGTTCTTTTTAAATAAAACACATGTCCTGGTAGCTACATGTTTTAGAATGCAGCCAGGGAAGTGGTGGCTAAGAGCAGACATGTCATGTGAGCAGCAAGCAGACAGGTGTCCCGTGAACAACTTTGCTGAAGTGAGCAGGAAGAGGTGCCATGGTCAGAGAGGCCCTTTCATGCCTGCTCCAGCTCGGAAAGGACACTGTGTGTAGCACACAGTTCCAGGAATGACGCTCCATTACAAGTGAGTCAGCATTTCTGGGACCGTCACAGTTTTACTGGAAGTAAGTACCACCTTATCTTCCTGGGCAATTACTTTCAAGAAATATGATGAGAAAAAATTTCAAAGCCCTGACCTCTCCAGATTTACTCTTCATTTTTTCAAATTCTCTGTAGAATTGTTCATAGCTAAGAATTGTTTTCATCAGAAAGTACATATGGAGCCCATCGGCAATTAAGAGCAGCCAAATCTAGCCCCAGGTCCAAAGGTGAGACACTACGTGGGAGTCTGGAGCCAAAAACATGGCTTTGAGGTCAGGTGTGCTTGGGCATAAGTCCCAACTCTGTAATTTATTAGCAGTGAGACCTAGGGCAAGTCACTTAGCCTCTCTGAAACTTAGTTTCCTCAGCTGTGTAATCAAGGATGATAAAAACAACTTTACAGGAATTTGCAAAATAATATACATGAAGTGTCTTGGAAGAAATAGTTTGCTCAATAGGCTCTGTGTGCGTGTATATATATGTATATGTATGTTAATGTATATGTATATTTATATTTGGCATATGAATCTGCTTGACTGGTTCAATTTGAGCAACATTTATTCAACATCTATAAGTGATGTACTCTGTCCACATATGCTGCAGAAAGGTTAGGAATAGCCAGTATAAAAAGATGGTCAATGACTCTGTTTTTACTTACACCAATAGGTCAAGAGAGAATGGAGGGATATTGATGCTGGGGGAATTTAAAGTGCAGCAGAATACAGTTCCAAACTACAGTGAAATGCCATCATGCCATTATAAAGAGAATCAATAAGAAACCTTTGGTGGAGATTTAAAAAAAAGGGGGGGGGAAATGGGTAGTAACTGTTACTTTGAGATGAGTTAAGTGCTAGAAAACAATGATGTCACTTCCATGGTTTAATGCTATCTTTATTATTTTATACTCTCAGGGATGTCTGGGTCACTTCCATATTTTGAGACACCTGGTACCTTCACAAATGGAGAGATGCTAAAATAGGGTTAAAAGCTGTGGAATATTAAAAAAAAGTGTGTGTGTCCATAGGTATATCTATGAACAATCAATTCTTTTAACACAAAAATACAGTGCACTGTAAGTAGGTTTTTCACAAGACAGTCATAAGATTTGTAAAAATGTATGTCAAAGTCCACTATAGGCACTATGAAGAACTTCTTTCAGTCTTGCCAGTGTATATTGTTGGGAAGATATCACAGCCTACACTTAACTGAACTATGTACATTGGCCTTTGCGCATGTGAGGTCTAGATCATGGCCTTTGGCCCTAAACTCTTGGTGATGGATTCTGACCAGTACATCTGACAGCTCATAACATAGATGCCCAAGACAGGTTTGTTCAAATTACGAGTGAGTTCTTATGCACTGCTTACCACCTAGAAAGCTTGCTGGAGATCTGAAAAACTGGTGTGCTGCTAGATGGGGTAATAGGTTGAGAGTCCACTCATTTTCCAAAAGGAAAAAATACATTACCTACAATTGCTGGGCTTCTGCGCGCTTTTTATGGGTGACCGCCTTTTAATCAGAAAGTGCTTGTTGCAAAGCAGAAGAGGGGAAGGGGAAGATGATGAGGGATGTGGACAAAGGAGCTTCTTCAGTTTGCTTGGGTTTTTACAGTTCAGAGCACTTAAAGATTTTGGATTTTTACAGAGCAATAAAGCACAAATGACCCAGCATCAACCTTGTAGTATGCTAATAGGAGAAGTCAATTCTATCAGTAGCAGCATCAAGGCATTCCTAATTTCCCTAGAAATGAAGAGAAACCCATCTGTTTTTAAATGCAAGGCTTCTTTCTAATCTCAAATCTCTGTTCTTTATAATTCAAAGTTGTGCTAACTCCAGAGACAGTTGCTATCTTTAGACTTCAAGTATCTAGAATAGGCTATGCCAGCTGACCTCAGGCGAGATGCTTGCTCTTGTTGCTAGACCTCCTTCTCATCTCAATGTGATTCACTTCTGACACAGAGAAACAGGCGAAAGCATTTAAATCCTCCTTGGATTGATGCAGTTTAGCAGGCTCATCTTGGAAGACCTCTGAGTCCCAAGGGTCTCTTTTTCCCATTCTAGATGGGATAATGCTGCTTCTGCTCATTCCCCTCAGAGTAGGGAATTCTTGCTGGTGCACTGGAGAGAAGGTGAAGACAGGCTCCTTTAGTTTTTTTTGTTTTTGTTTTTTTTTAATGTTTATTTTCGAGATAGAGACAGAGCATGAGAGGGGAGGAGCAGAGAGAGAGGGAGACACAGGATCCCAAGCAGGCTTCAGGCTCTGAGCTGTCACCATAGAGCCCCACGCGGGGCTCGAACTCATGAACCACGAGATCATGACCTGACCCAAAGTTGGCGTCCAACCGACTAAGCCATCTAGGTGCCCCGAGGCTCCTTTCCTTTTGAGTTTTTAAGACTCCAGTCTCCTTTATCCATGGGAATCATTGAGTATTCCTGGGTGTAAGACACAGGAAGAGCAGTCATACTACTATTGGTGCTAGTACTAAACCCATTATAATTTTGGACTTAGAAGTTACTCAGGCACAAAAATCTGTGGATTTTAAAAAATATGGCTAATCTACACATCACCCTCCCTAAAAGTGAAAGAAAACCAATGCCTTTCATTGAGGAAATTCCATCTAGCCAACATTGATTGAATGTTCAGTACATGTGTGATTCTGTATTAGCTTGAAGGAATATGAAGATAGTTCTAGATTATGATCTTTGTTCTTAAACTCAAAATCTAAAAGAAGAAACAAACTCATGCCTACATAATGGAGCCTAGCAGGTCTCAGTGCAAAATACCTGTGCCTTGTCATCTTGCTGTCCCCTACCCTCCCTCCCTTTTCTCCTTCCCTCCCTCTGTTCCTTCAGCCACCATTGCCTGAGTGACTATTTTGTGCTAGGCCCTAGGCCAGGTGCTGGAGTTTGCAATCTCAAGAATTGCACAGGTGAAATCAGAAACTGCCTTCCGAACCCCGCTCACTGTACACAAAGGGCAGGCAGACACCAAAGAAAGAGGCAGACCACCTCATATTGGTAGGTGGCAGGTTTAATAAGCAAGGGTACTTAGTTGCATATGAGGCTTGCCTTGGGCTGCTGTAAGTGGAGCATATCTCTGCACCTGCTCGTTGGAATCTTAAAAAAGGAGGAAGTGTGGGACCTCAGAAACCAGTTCCATGAGGAAGTTTCCATCAAAGGACTGTCAATATAACATGAGTAGTAAGTTCTAATGCTGGAAGTGACTATTTAATGTGCACTGCATTTGAAATACCAGTGGGCTCCCTTTAATCTGTCTAATAAATGGAAGATTTTCAAAGACCTAAGGATAAAGTGGAAGAAGACATACTGTTGTCTCAAATATAGCAATAATGTCTTCTTGATATCTTTGTGTGAAGTAGAAAAAGGTACCCCTTCCTCGAGACACCCTACTGACATTTGTCTGGAAATTTTTATAATGAATGGACGTAGCTATGATAAGATATGAGTATTGCCCCCTAGAGTAGTGCAATGTACAATCTACACAACCACGTGTTGTGGTTCCCCAAGAATTTTCCAAAGTGTCTAAAAGATATGATGACAAAGAAGTGATCAGGGAGGAATGCACATTTAGTCAAATTAAAAAAAGGATTCTTGGGGCACCTGGGTGGCTCAGTCCATTAAGCATCCGACTCTTGATTTCTGCTGAGGTCATGATCTCATAGAGTGAGTTTGAACCCCGTGTTGGGCTCTGCATTGATAGCACAGAGACTGTTTGGGATTTTGTCTCCCTCTCTCTCTGTCCCTCCCCTGCTTGCTCTCTATATCTCTTAAATAAAAATAAACTTAAAAAAAAAGAATTCTTATCCAGAATCTGTAATAATCTCCTTTATGTTCTGAATGGCATGAAAAAGTTAAAATTAAACTTTAATGTACTAATCTGAAGGTTATTATATCAATTTTAAATGAATCAAAATGAAGCAGAGAGGGCAAATGCCTGGCCCAAGGCTATTGAGTGAGTGACACAGGTAAGATTTAAATGGAAAGTTCTTTAGTTTTTTGTTGGAAAGGCTTATTTTTTCTTGTTTTTTTTCCCCCCAGTCATCCAGATGAGACTTCAATATTTGCTTTAAGATACAAGTGGAAAGTGGCAAAGGCTGAACATATAAATAGATTTGAAGAGGGTTTAGATAATTCATAGATGACAGACCCATAGTGGTAACCAAGGGAGATAAGAATGCCTGAGGAGCATCCCTAACTATTGCACATAGTAGCAACACCGATGATGGCTCTCCAGGGGACTGCTGACAGAGTTGGGAAACTAGGTCAGGGGCTGGGGTGTTTGTTTCCTATTACTATGGACCACCCTAAAGTTTTAATGAATGGTCTTCTTCCCTCTCTCCTTCCCTCCTTTCTTTCTTCTTTTCATTATCGATTTTAAAGTCCTACAGACACAGGCTATTGTTGCAAAACAACAGAAACGGGGCTGTATTTCCAACTGCCTCACAACCACAGAATATTCCATGGAAAGCTCTCTTCCTGTCTATTTCTTGGAACTTCTATAATAACCCTTGTTCTTACAGTTGGGGTCTGTTATCGGGGGGTAAAAGTAGAAAAAGTGGGCCTACTGAAATCCCACTTTTAGTTTCAGCTTCCAAATTTTTTCTTACTTCATTGATTGATTGTCCTATTGATTGAGTCATTTATCCACCAGGAGTAGCAAATAGTTCTGTGTGTAAAATATTTCACTAGGGTCTATACAGACAAAGAAGTCATGGTTCTCAGGCTGAAAGAGTTATATACTGATAATGATGGTGATGACAGGCTAATAGAAACAACAACAACATTTGGTGAGGACTTATTATGTGTCAGGCACTGAACTAATTCCATTACAGGCTATGATTCTGTGACATAGTTATTATTGTCTGCTTTTTATAGATCCAGAAACTAGATTCATTGCATTCATTACAAAGCTAGTGAGGAAGGGGATGAGACATAAGAACTAAAAAACAAGGAAGAAAGTAAGGGGAGCCCCAAGAGAGGAGTGAGCACACTCTGAGCCAGAAGTTCATGACATGAGAGATGAGCTCAGGCTTTAAAATGATGTCTGCCTTGGGTCTTGGGGATGAGCAGGGAATGGTAGGTAGAACATGAGCATCCTAGATGAAGATAATGTGGTGCAGATATTTGTTGCTTTTGACCGCCCAGCCTCCATTATTTGTTATTTTGGTACTAACACTCTGACTCACTTTGGGGGGATTCTTTTCTCCATTGGATAAAGCTTGCAAAATTGTCTATCATGGTGGTCTGATGTTCTCTAGCCAAAGCTAGGTCTATTGAATACTCTCTGGAGCTGGAATCTAAGCAAAAGCAGAGTGGCAAACAAAACAATTCAAAAGGTTGGGGTGCATGGATTTACTTTGGCTGGGCCCTGAAGAGATGGTCCAACAGTGCCCATAACTGGGCAGCCCTCTCCCCTGAGTAACTGGTTCCTGTCCTTTCTGTGCCTTGCTCTTCAGATTCTGTGAACTTCCATACATCTTTTCAGCACATCCGTTTTTTCCCAAGATTGGCCACATTGGTTTTTGTGGCTTGCAACAAAGAACTAAAAAATGGCAAGAGCAAAAGCATGTGTGGGGTATGCTGCTGGCACTAAACTATCCAGATTGTCTGCAGTGTGGAATGCATGGACGTGAATAGTGAGAGATACATCTAGAAACGTAACTCAGAGCCAGGTTATCTGAAGTGAAGTGCCAGGTTCAGGAGATTGAATTTCACTGGATGAGAAGTGGAGAATTTTTGAAGCATCTACGCTAGGATGATATGAGTGAATCTGTCCTTTGGACATTCATCTGGCAGCGGTGTGGTTGGTTATACAAATTGGAGAACGTGGATACCAGAGATAGAGTTCCCAGCTAGGAAGCTATTGCAATGGTCCAGGTAGGGGGTCACAAAGGCTTGGACCTCATGGTGTAGAGGTGACAATGAAAGGTGTCCATGGAGGAAAGAGCTTCTTGCTTTTCTGGATGGGAGCCAAGGCTAGAGAATGCTGATTTCTAACAGGGCCAGTGGGGAGCACATCCCATAGGCATAAAGAGCTGATGAATTCTGCTGCCTTGCACCTTAGGCACCCCAGAGGCTAAGGTTGGGCTCATAAAGAGGAATGCAGAAACTCAGTCTGGGGAGCTAGTCAGTTGGATTTCGACCAAATTAATATCATGTTGTTGATGCTGAAGCTTCGACCACTCCCTTGGCGAATAATTTTTGGTTGAGGCAGCAGGCAAGACGAGTTCCCATTTGGAAGATTTGGTATTTCTGTGGTTTCTTTTTCAGAAAAAATTAAGATACTAGCCCCATTTTTTTTAGTGGTTCATAAAAAGTTGCAAAAGGGAAAACATTATTGAGCAATAAAAGGTGTGTTTATGTGTATTCATAAGAAGTGGGCTAGAGGCCAACTCCCATAAATGTGTTTGACTTATACCTCGGTACTGAACAATTACAAGAACCCTGAAGGCTCCTATTTCACTCAGTGGATGTAATAGAGGCAGCCTCTGCAGCCTTCCCAGGCTAATCACCTTGATAAAGACTGAATTGGGGAGCCTGACCCTTTAAGTGTTTGACAGTAAGCAAAATTGTGCTATTAGTGAAGATGGCCTTTGGAACCTAATTATCTCTATTTTCCTCCCTGGCTTGGCAAACTACCTGTGTCTCCATGCATCACCTCGTGTTTCCAGCCAGTATTGTTGGTTCCAAGCCTGTCTCAGTTGGCAGCATCCTCTGCTTATCAAGTTTGGGGACACCACTTTCAAATGACATTTTGTTGCCCAGGCACCATAGCAAGTGGTTTTCCATTGTGAAAACTGGACCCTTGAGAGTCACAGTTATAAGATTTCCTTATAGATCAGGGATGGCACCCTATTTAACTGGATGAGCTATTACTTTTCCAGTTCTCAAGGCCCAGTGGGAAGTGAGAGGGACATTTTTGGGGGAAGTAAATTGGAGGACCTCATCCTTTTCCATGAAATTACACCACCTTCCTTATTAAACTTCCTTAATATTTCCTTATGAAACTTTCTTTCCTTTTCCATAAATCTTGGATAGTTGAGTCTATTAGTTTCTTACTGCTTCTGTAACAAACTTGTCTCAATTTGGTGGCTTAAAACAATACAAACTTATTATCTTATTCTGGAAGTCAGAACTGAGCTAAAAGCAAGGAATCAGAAGGGCTGCCTTCTTTTCTGGAAGCTCTGGGGAATATCCTTTTTCTTGCCTTTTCCAGGTTCCAGAGGCTGCCCACGTTGCATGGCTTGTGTCCCCTTCCATCTTCAAAGTTGGCAATGGCTAGTAGAGTTTTCCTCACATGGGGTTGCTCTGACACTAGCTCTTCTACTTCTTGTTTTCACTCTCAAGGACCTTTGTGATTATATTGGGTCCACCTGGATAATCCAGGAAATCCTTCCTATTTTATGGTCAGCTGATTAGCAACCTTAATTCCATCTGCATCTTTAGTCCCTCCTTGCCATGTCATGTAACATATTCACAGGTTCTGGGGATTAGGACTTAGATAGACATCTTTGGGGACTAGATGGTCATTCCATCTATTGCAGTAAGGAAGGATTAAAAAATCCAATCCCATCTCTTCTGTGTTCAGGTAACTCATCAAACTTTTAAAAATTCTTAAAATGTATTCAAACTAGCACACAAGTTCGAAAGTAGCATGCCAAAAAAAAAATTTCAGATGACTTCAGGGTGCAAGGTCCTATGCTAGGAGCTATTGGAAGTACAGGGGAGAGCATGTGGGATTATACTGCCTTTAAGGAACTTTTACACACTCTTTAAGTAGATGAGCTAGACATGCACAGACAATAGAACAGAGCAGGATTTGATAAATGCCACAGACTGGTTCAGCCAATTGGTGCCACAAGAGTTCAGAAGTGGAAGCAGCGCTCTGAATCCCATTGACTGAACGTTTCCCCTACCGACCTTTGGTCACTCCTTCCAGTGGAGCATTTCAATAAGGTTTCATGGGAGCAAAGTTTTCTCCGTTATTTTTTATTACAGCAGGTATCCTCAGGCACAGGGGAATGGGGGAGGAGGTGGGGGAGGGGAACAAATGCCAGGTATCTGCGCAACTTGACCCCAGGCAGCTATAATTTACACAATACTTCCTTGATATGATGTGATACTGGAGAGATTTTATCCTTTCCTTCTAAAGCAGCCAATTCCTTCAGACTGATAACAAGAGTCGGCAGGCATCTGAAAGCCAGAGCGCAGCTCATTGGTGCAGCTGCTGTATCAACAAGGAGACAGCTACTGTGTAAAGGGATAGGAGGGAAAGAAGCAGGATTTGCTAGAAACCTGGGACCATTTTCAAATGTGGCCCCAGAAGAAGTAAACAGCAGCTATAAATAATTTCTACCACAAATGTTTTGGGGTCTTTTCAGCTGCCTTCATCCTTGAGCATCTCCTGGGACTTGATATATTTGGTGAGCAATTTGAAGGGGGTTGAATGAATGTTAGTGTCTTTGGGGAAAGCTCATGTAAGTTGAAAATACAGTCATTGGGGCTAGCTTCCGTTCCTCAGTTATTTGTAGAGCAATATATCTAGTGATGCCAAAAAACGTGTTGAGGTGATCGCCAAGCATTACGGATGTGGTGGTGAAAGCAAGGACCCTCCTTGCCCCCAGCCTGACATCGTTGGCCAGTTTCCTGCATGAGACTTTCTGTAGCAGGCTATGGGCAATGCCTTCTGTCTTCCTGATGCGTGGCTCCCTCCTTAATCTACCCAAAGGGACAGGCTCTGGAAAAGAAAGTATGGAAGCATGCAGACTTTTCAACCCTGCTAATAAACAACAAACAGTTGCACACACATGGTTTTAGTTCAACATTAACATGTCCCAGAGTGTCATTTTCATATGTGAAGATGGAATGATTTCTGAAAGGGAATTCTTTTTCATCCAGAGTGCTCGAGTTTCAGAATTTGTCATTCCTAGTAAATAAACCTGCCAAAAGATGAAAAAGCAGCCTTGGAGGTCTGACCTCTGGGCACTGTGGAGGGGAGTCGATAAGAATAAACCAAGCAGGAGAGGGAATCTCATAGGTGACTCCTCTTCCACCGTGACCACGTGACCACCCAGCCTCATAAAGAACAGTGAAGGCTGAAGGGCTGCCTGCTGATTAATACCTGTGGTCCAGGGGGAGAGTCTGGTTTTAGGTCTGCTGGGAAATACAGAGTTAGCAGCAGGTCAGGTTACTGTCCCTTTGGCTTCCTTTGAATCTTTCATGACAGCTTCCTGTGATAGGGCCCTGGTGATGCTTGAAGGCAAAAATTTATTTCTTTCATTATTCAGAGCACCAGTAAACTGTATTTAGGGAGTCAGGTGCATTATCTAAACCATGGCTAGGCCATGATTTCCTTTCTACAACTAGCAATGCTGCCCATTATAGTGCTGTCAGTCAAAGACAAATTAGAGAGTATAACTTGTTTTTGTCATAGAAAAGTAGGCTTGTAATCATAGACCCGCCCAAAGGGGAGGAAATTTAAAGGTTACCATTCTCCCATTTTAAAGAACATATTTCTTCCACATCCTGGACAGAGCCAGTCTCTACTGGAATACTTTCTATAATGGGAATCTCACAACCTCATTAGTAGACCAGAGGTCAGCAAATTTTTTCTGTACGGGGCCAGATGGTAAACATTTTAGGCTTTGCAAGCCCTAAGGTTTTTGTTGTAACTACTCAATTCTGCCATTGTGTGTGAAAGCAGCTAAGGATAATATGTAAATAAATCGGTGTGGTTGAGTTACAATAAAACTTTATTTACAAAAATAGTGAGTGGCCTGGATTCAGCTTACTGGCATAATTGGCCTATGTAGAGATAGACCTTTCTTTTGTGGGATGGCCCTGGTTGTTAGAATTTTCTACTTTGAGCCCAAATCTGCCTCTCCTTAAATTAGGTGTAAACTTTTATATCCTTAACCATGTATTATTTTCCTTAAAAAAAATTTTGATTGGTCCCAACTCTGTCTTTTGTATGTAAATTATTCATAACAGATAAATTCTTCAACCCAAATCATTTTCTTCTAAAAACAATATGATTAACTGATTGCTTTATTCATTTATTCGTTCATCATCACTCAGCACTTGAGTAGGTACTGGGGATATAGAAATTAAAAAAAAAAAATCTTTGCCCACTAAGAGTTAACAGTCTTGTGGGAGAAGATAACATGGAAGCACTTGGAAGAAAAGGCTGTGGTGGAGATATTCACTGGGGTGTGTGAGAGCACATAAGAGTAGCACCTACCCAGCAGGGTGGATAGTGGGAGGATGGGGTGGATTCCCCAAGGAGGTTCCACTGGAGCTGAGTTTTAAGGCAGGTAGAAATGAGCAGTGCCTTCTGGAAATTTTATGTGCAAAGGTGTGCAACTGAGACAGACTACCGGTCTGTATTTCAGGAACTGAAGGTAATTTTCCGTGACTAGAGTGCAGTGTACTTGCACGTGTGAGTGTCCGGGTGGCGATGGAGGTGTAGTCAAGGGACGGACCTTGCCTGCCAGCTGAAAGTCAAGGGAAGTCAACCGGGGTAAGTGTAATTCTGCTACTATTGCCGAAAATCTTTTAACGAAAGTTATCTGAATTGGTACAGAATGCTCTACTTTATATGCAAGGCATCCTGGCCTTAAAAAGTCCCGGGCCTTTGGTTTGAAAATACTGTAAGTTTGGGGCACCTGGGTGGCTCAGTTGGTGAAGCGTCCAGCTTCAGCTCAGGTCATGATCTTGTGGCTTGGGAGTTTGAGCCCCACATCGGGCTCTGTGCTGACAGCTCAGAGCCTGGAGTCTGCTTCAGATTCTGTGTCTCCCTCTCTCTCTGCCCCTCCCCTGTGCATGCTCTCTCTCTCTCTCTCTCTCTCTCTCTCAAAAATAAATAAACATTAAAAAAAAGAGAAAATACTGTAAGTTTAAGTAACTATGACAACACCTTATGTTCATACCCAGAATATACATTTGCAGCATAATTTGTTGGGTTTTTAGTTTGGTTCTGGACTGTTAGGAACAGACATCTACTGTCCTTATCTAAAAACAAGTTGCAGGGATTTTGCTGGAAATTATCAAAAGACTCTAAACTACATATTGCAAGCTTGCAGGTTCTCTGGTTGCATGCCATGCCGACGGTGGCTGGGTGTATGCAGCACAGACACACAAATTTTCCTAACATATTCTCTGATAGTCCCGGAACATCCTTACTAAAAATTTTACTCCCCATCCCCCACTGCTAAAGCATTTTATTTTATTTTATTTTGGTTTATTTTATTTATTGAAGTATAATTGACACACAATGGTACATTAGCTTCAGGTGTACAACATAGTAATTCAACTCCTCTATACTTTATGCTCTGCTCACCACAGGAGTTACCATTTGTTACTATACAACGCTATTGCAATACCACTGACTATGTTCCCTATGCTGTAGCTTTTATCCCTGTGACCTACTCATTTCATAAATGGAAACCTCCACCTCCCACTCCCTGTCACCCATTTTGTCACCCCCCTCTTCACCTTCCTCCCCTATGGTAACCATCAGTTTGTTCTCTGTATTTATGGATCTGTTTCTGCTTTTTTAATTTGTTTGCTCCTTTTTTTTTTTTTTTTTTTTTTAGATTCCACATATAAGTGAAATCATATGATATTTTCTTTCTCTGTCTGACTTATCTCTCTTGGCATAATACCCTCTAGGTCCATCCAAGTTGTTGTGAATGGCAAGATCTCATTCTTCTTTCTGGCTGAGGAAAATTCCATTGTATATACACACCACATCTTCTTTATCCCTTCATCTATTGATGGACATTTAGGTTGTTTCCACATGTTGGTTATTGTAAATAGTGCTTTACTTTTACTTTTGACTTTCATAGAATAGTGTTTTAGGTCTTTGCACAGATCCCTTTTTCTTTCAGGATGTGTTTTCCCTTCCACTTGACAACTGTCCAACTAAACTCTCAGTAGCCCTGCAGTGCTCTGAATGATCTTGCAGCTCCCCTCTTTAACTTGTTCATTCCTGACTCTCCTCTGAGCTCCCAAGACTTCCTGTGCACACACTATCAGAGATTTAAGGCATTGCATCATTATTGTTTTACTTGTTTCTCCTCAACGAGACTCTGAAAGCAGAGATGGAGTCTCATTTCATCTTGTGTTTCCACACAAAGCACATAAGACATATAATAATAGTTGCGGACCCAGTGTTTGGTAAGTGAAGAAATGAATGAATGATTGAATGAATGAAAGAACCAAGGATATTTACCATGTGTCCCTAGCTAGAGTCTTGACTAACCCTGGCTAGTCCTTTGATTATTTGGGGATTCCTACCAATGCAGAGTGGTGCAGGGAAGGGAGGACCACAGATAGTTTCTTGGGTTTAGACTTGTGTCATCCAAGACCACAGCCACCAGACACCCGTGGCCACTGGGCACTAGCCAATTGAGATGTGCTGTCAGTGGAAAATACATACTGGACGCCAAAGACTTAGTACAAAAAAAAAGTAAAATATCTTGCTACGGCTTTAAAAATATTGTTTATATTTTGGATAGATCAGAATCAGTAAAATATATTAATTTTTTTTTTTTTTTACATTTTTAATGTGGCTATAAATTTTTTTTAATTACATATGTGGTTCACATTTGTAATTCACATCATGTTCGTACCGGGCAGCACTGGTATGGAGAGGAGGTCCTGCTCCGAGAAGTGGCTGCTGCACCTTTCCATCCTGGCAGTTCTTTAAGAGAATCTTGCCTTCAGATCCCAGGTCCTGTTACCAGACCACATGTTTTCATTGTCTTTAGCAAATCCAGTCCCCTTACCACTTCATTGGTGAGGCAGTAACTAGCTCCTTGAGACTTGGTTCTGTCCTGCAACTGCATTTGATGTTTCCTACGACCTGGGAGATCAAGGGAGATAGCGATGTGAAAGAGCAGGGCCCCTTTGTGGCTGTTGTAATAAAAATCTTGTCTTTGTGTATAAGAGTGGAGAGGAACAGGAGCAAAGTTCCAAATGATCTGTCCTGGAGTTTGCCCGTGTCGTGTGTTTTCGGGAAGGGGGAGGGAAAGCAGGGGAAAGTGGATTTCCTTTAGTGAGTTTGATTTTGCTTAGGCCAGGACTCAAAGTGAATTCTCTTGACACACTTCTTCTCCTGGCCTTTGCTCTTCCCCCTGTCAGGGATGTCCTCTGAGGTGTCTCCCTTTGGAAAGGTCCTTCTCATTCCTCAAATCTAACTCAAATAGCATCTCCACGAAACCCGCCCGCTTGGGTTTCGTGACACAGAATTTTAACTGTACATGAATTATGCCACGTAACAAACAAATAGTACTTCTCTCTCCACTAGGGCAGACGCTTCTTACCATTTTTGTGTGCCTCGTGCCTGTTACCCTCTCACACAGCCCAGTGCATGAGATGTAGGCAGGAGTTAATCTATTGTCTGAGAAGGATACTGATTGGTAAAAGAAGTGGGTGACAAGACTGTTTTTTTTCCCTTCAAATACCACTTGCCAAATCTACATGCAAATGAAGAGCAGAGTGTAGTTTCATTTACATTTGTGTAATGACCACAATTAGAATAACAAACAACAAGAGGCTCTTTATATATCCAACTGGAATTCCTGAGGCTGCCAAATCTATCATAAAGCACTGAGTAGAAATGTTTTAATGAGCTCCTAGATATGCCACACATGATATAATTTCCCCTAAGCTTTGCAGCCTCCAATGGGAAATTCCCCATAGGTCCCAAATGCCACCTGTGTATAAAGCCACCCAGGGGCAGTTAGAATATAAGATAAGTGATGAGGATAGGAGTGTAGTTCTGTAAAGTCAGGTCGGCTGTGGACATGCTACTAATTTCTTATGCTCCATATATTTTTTATGCTGTAAAAGCCTGGGCCATCTAGCTGGGCTGAGGGTGAAAACAACACAGAGAAGAAAAAGTTAATATTTCCTTTTTAATTTAGAAATTACTGGATTTTTATGTCCTCCTCGTATTTACCCAACTGTAGGGTTTGAATAACACCTGAAAAATGTAACATAGTCCGTGTCTTCCTTTTTCATTTTTCTGGCGTTGGTGCAGCTATAGTTTTCCAGATGGCTACATATATAGCCCAATAATACAGGTAAGTGCACACTACTATAGCTCTTCTACGGGCCATAATAGTTAATAGCCAGGCTAGAGCCCAGAGGCACCAACCAGTTCTAAGGCTTTTGCATTCCTTTCTTTGCATATGAATTTTGATATCTTCGCACTGCTTTTGTGAATGGTGAATTCCTAGAATAACAGAAAATTTGCGTTGTTATAGAGGTTCTTATCAATTTTATAGAAGTTCTTTTAATACAAAGAAAAACAGATTGAGCTGAAAAAAGTGCCTACTAAGAAATAAAGCACATTCTCCTGCAGCAGGGTGTTGTAGGGAAGGGAGACATAGAAATTTCCCCAAGGTTTATTGACACATAAACTGCATACGGCCAGGAAACATTAGGAGAAGAATGTCATTTTAAAACAATTCAGGGGGAAGAGCCTTGCTTTGTGCCATTTCTTGTGATTACAGGCTGGGAACCTGGAACAAGATATCAGGATTTAATACTCGAGCTACTTTATGAAAAGCACTAAGCAGCAGGCTTTTTGCTTTAACCTTTTTAATATTCTGGAAGGTAATTGTCCAGACCGTCTCACCTTTCCAGGTTAATGAGGTAGCTAACAGTCCACAATAGAAAATGGCTGCCCAATCAAAAAAAAAAAAAAAAAAAAAAAAACAAATGGGGAAGGTCTGAAGTTACATGGGTTTTTATTGTCTTTCAAAGAAAGTACAGCAGCATTACCATTCTGTTGTCTTCTTGTGATGGATTGCAAAAAGAATCAGAAAAGGCACAACATGAATCTGCTCTCAGGACAATGATTGTAATCAAAATAGGAAATGGTACAAATGTAAGCCATTCTCCTTGCAGTTTAAAGATTATAAATCCCTTATTCATCTGTTATGATCCAGGGCCTACTTGTGATTTTTATAGTTCTTTACACGCTCAGAATTTTAAAACTGTAATGCACAGGGGCTACAGCTGTTCTCCTTCCGATTTGGGTGTTTAATCCCCACTTGGAGCGTCCCACCCTGGTCTCCCCTCCCTCTGCCCATCTGCAGACTGAGCCTGAGGCCAGCGCCTTGCACAGGAGAAATCCAGCTCACCGTGGTCTCTTTGCCCCCAGGAGGTTGAAACACAGCACGTCCTCTTCCAAGAAGCTCTGGGAAAATGTAGGAGCCCTTGCCAAAGATTTTGCTCTTTTTTTTTTTTTTTTTTTTTTTTGAGAACTGAAACTTCTTATGATCATTATACAGTTTAAAAGGGAAGTGACATATACAGTAGATTTGGACCCAGAAGACCTGGAGCTTTGCCTTCCACATGCCTCTTTCTAGGAATATGACCTTCTTTCTCTGAGCCTTTGCTTTCGCCTCCACAACATCAAAGCAACTAATGTGTGAAGTTGCTTTGGAACTAGGGCCAGCTTTTCACATGTTAAAATGGTGTTCTGAGACCAATTCTGGTGTGTGCGGTGTGTGTATTTGTGGGATTCCCCACAACAAACGATGCTCCAGACACTGGCTGAATGTCCTGTAATTTAACTCAATTCTGACACTACCCAGAGATAACGTCAGATTCTATGGATTAGGGTTCAGTCCTACAAGACTGCCCTCCCTGTACCTCTCAGAGGCCAGCCACAAAGCTCATGCTTGTTACCTGCATTTCCAACCAACTGACTATAAATCATTGGTTCCCAAGATTTCCTCTCAACTTTGATTGATTTGCTAGAGAATCTAGAACACAGAACTCAGAGAAATATTTTACTTACTAAAATACTGGTTCATTTTAAAAAGACCAGTCAGGTGGAAGAGATACATAGGGCAAAGTGTGAAGCTTCCGTGCCTTCTATAGGCACACTGCTTTCCCCAAATCTCCACATGTTTATCAGCCTGGAAGCTCTCTGAGTCCCCTCTTTTTGGATTTTTAGGAGGCTTCATTACATAGGCATGGTTGATTAAATCAATGGCCATTGGCAATTACATTTCTAGCCCTTTTCTCCTCCCCATAGGTCAGGGGGTGGGACTGTAAGTTCCAACCCTCAGATCACTTGGTTGGCTCCATTCACCATGAACCTCATCCTTAGAAGCTTTGCAAAAGTCACCTCATTACCATAACAAGTGACACCTTCATGTCTCTTCACACTTAGGAAGTTCCAAGGGTTTGGGGAGCTGTGAGCTATGAACTGTGGAAGAAGGCTAAATAGATAAGGAAAATATATGTTTGACCAAATGTATATTTCTTATAAACTGCAATATTGCAAATGTAAAATATTGTATATGATATCTAGCAGTGGGATAAAAAAGCTAAACAGGAGATAATACTCCTAGTGATTTGTGGCCTTATAGATTTCTTAAGTACATTGAATGTTTTGAGCTAGATCTTTCCTGTTTATAAAAGACTGTTAACAGTGAATGAAATCCCGTGAGATATCCAGTTCTTCTAGCATACTGGGGAGACACTGGTGTAAGAAAACTTGTTTCCTGCACTGTATCTCAGGGACAATGGAGGTGATGCACTCTACTCAGCTGATACCCTGGAAGACTCTCGTTTGTTGGGTCTTTTGTCCTCACCTACACTTTTTATCTTTTATTTTTTTCAAATTAAAATTCTTCAGAGAGGCCTGGCATGCCTGCCGCCTCCCCAGTTTCCTGAGCCCGCTTCCACCTCCCCCAGGCATGGCACAGGGCAGCGCCTCACTATGGTAGCAGCACAGCACAGCACACGAGACTTCATGCTTGGCACCAAAGCTGATGGTGAGAACATTCTAAAAGGCCTGCAGTCCATCTTCCGGGAGCAAGGGATGATGGGGTCGGGGCACACCTGGCAAGACCACAGTTATTCGGCAACCTACATAAACAAAAATGGTAGCCTTGCCAATCTGAGAATGTACTCACACGATCGGTGTTGTTGGACCTTCAGAGTTATGATGGGGATTCACAAGACCAAGAAGTTCACAGTCTTTTGGACAAAGTAGAAGAAAGAATAAAAGAACTGAGGGCTGTACTGAGCGGGTGAAGCGATTACCTCCCATAGTTCGAGTAGGGACCATTGACAGATATTGGCCTATAGCTGATGGTTGCCTGGTTGGGGATGAATAGATGAAGTGGTGTATGATGAAGATTCACCTTAAACGAACATTGAAATTCTACGCTTGAAGCAGTTTGGAGATTTTAATCCGGTGGAGAGTGATTTGGGCATACCCAGGCCATCATGGACAGTAGAAAAGGAGACAACAGTGGCAAAGACATACTGATTCAAGGGGGCAGAGATGGGGGCATATTATGTGAAATATTTAAACTGAAACCAAATATGGTCACTATGGTAGAGATTGACCAAATGGTGATTGATGGATGTAAGAAATACATGTGGGGGCGCCTGGGTGGCTCAGTTGGTTAAGCATCCGACTTTGGCTCAGGTCATGATCTCCCAGTTCGTGGGTTTGAGCCCCGTGTCAGGCTCTGTGCTGGCAGCTCAGAGCCTGGAGCCTGCTTCAGATTCTGGCTCTCCCTCTCTCTCTGCCCCTCCCCAGCCTTCACTTTGTCTCTCTCTCTCAAAATGAATGTACATTAAAAAAAAAAAAAAAAAAAAAAAGAAATACATGTGAAAAACATGTGGTGAAAAAGGGAAAAGAAAAAGAAAAACATGTGGTCATGCCTTAAACAATCAGAAAGGAGACTGCTCTCAGGTTCTAATAGAAGACTGTATTCCAGTACTGAAGAGGTGCCCCAAAGAAGGGAGAGAGACTGATTATGTGATTAATGATTTGACAGCCATTCCAATCTCCACAACTCCAGAAGAAGATTGCACATGGGAGCTTTTCAAACTGATTCTTGGCCTCTCAAAAGAAGTACTGTAACAGGAGGGAAATAGTTTACATAGAGTGATTGTGTCAGTTTGACGGAAGGCCTGAACTCTATGAAGAACAGCTTGGGTGCCTGTATTCTCCTGTGGACTTCTCAAAGGAGATCGTCTGTGTTCCTTCACACTTGGAACTGTGGGTATTTTACACCGTTTGGAAGAAAACTGAACCTTGAAGACTAGTGTCCGCTAATCACATGCACTGCAAATAGCTTTCCTGATCTTCAGAGACAGTACATGACATCGACATGTGTCAGGCAAATGATTGTGAACTCCTTCAAGTTTTCTTTTTTATTGTTATTTTTAATGTTAAAAAAAGCAAATAGAAAATGTATATTTTGATGAGCTAGGGTATAATTTTTTTGTGAAAGTCAGCTGAAGTTTGATTAGACGGCATAGTGAGACTGCTTCTTGCATTGAACCCCTAGAATGTGATTTTTGTTACTTCTTTTTGTGCGGACTCCTTGTTTTTGTTTTGGTAGACTTCAAATTTGGTTGTTTGGAGGAATGAACATCATTATTTTGTTCTGGAGGGTAGTTCTTGGTGGTGTTTCTTTCCCCCAAATTGGACTTGGATATTACACTTTGATGCCTATATGAAAGAGTTAAGAAAAATTGAATAGCAATGCTTCGATTAAAATTATAAATGAGAAAAATTAAAATTCTTCAGAGATGAGCAAGATAAATATTCACATCCCCCAAATATTTGCAAGTACAACGTACGAGTGTTTATGCTTATTGTCTCAACACGTCTCAATTTGAAATGCTTTCTATTCAACACCAATAGTCGTATTTTAAAAATGACATCACAGCTTGACTATTGATACAAACTTACCAAATGTGCCCTTTTCCTGTTCTTCGTGGAGCCCATTTTTCTCTGGAGTGACCATCCTTTCAACTTTATTGCATTTTTGCCTACTGTGAGTCTTTCCGATGGTAGATCCCTTGTTGGCAAGTAATTCATGTTTTCCACTGCTCTGTAGTATCACAATCCCTGTCTTCCAGTCATGCGTGGCTTCTTTCCCTGCAGTGTGCCTTTCTGCATAACCCATGTGGTTTCACTACCCGGGCAGAATTTCTTACTTCCATGGTCACTGCTGAGCAAGAGCCCGATATTCTTAACAATGGCATCTTTGAGTTGGAGGTCCTGACACTTCCACATTTGGGGAGCACATGTATTTTGTGGCTATTTTGGTTTTTTGCATTTTCTAATTTCAGTCATTTTTGGTTTCTTTCATTTCTAATTTCTATGGAGGGAAAAGTAGTTTTAAGCCTGCCTTTTACCAGGTGGTCTTGTGATTTTAAAGAATCTTCACCCATTAAAATTCTATTTTTATGTAATACCATTTTAATAGAAATGCTCATTTTGTGGAGGGAAAATGACTGATAAAAATTTGAATGCTTCTTAGGAGCCTCTTATACCCTTTTTATTGCATTTTGATGTGGCTTAATTCATTAATAAAGGGGGATGAGTTGGAGCTGTGGCATGTTTTATCTCCTATCATTATTCAACAAAAGAGAATATTTTTTCAATAAAAATTTTAGAGCAAATTTCCAATTTTCTGAAAAATACATTTTCAAAAAACAGAATGACCTTGGACTCAATTCAAAAGTGGAATTTTACAGCCACTCTTTCGATTCATTTACTCCCATAACAGTGGCAGGGAGGTAAGATCTATTATTATTATTTCCACTCTGCAGATGGGGTGAGTGACATTCACAGAAACAATGTGTGTTGTCCTTGATCACAGAACGGCAACCTCGTCTCTAGGAACCAGGCTAGAAACCAATTGTGTTAAATTCTAAACTCAATTTCTAAGCACCCCCCCCCCTTTCTCTTTCCTTCTCTTTTCTGGTCCCTGGTTTTCCTCTTTTCTAGAAATATTTTTGGAGGAATTCACTCCATCCTGGACACTTTAAAGGACTACCAACTGGCTGCCCTGATTTTATAAGATGGTATCTTGCCCACACCCACCCTTAAATTAGGAATAAAAAGGGATGTTCTTTCTCTAAGAGTTACATAATGGAGAAAAAGAATGTGTACACAATTCATTCTAATATGATGTGACATGACCAGAGTTGTGCGGGGAGTCTGATGAAAGCGCTCTGTAAATGCTGAGGAAAGCATGATTGGCGTCTGCCTGGGGTTGAAGGAGGAAGTGAATGGATGAGTAAGCGACATTTGGGGCTGAGGTTTGAAGGCGGAGTACAGAGAAGGGAGGAGTACAGGGAAGAGGGGGAGCAAGTTAAGGAAGGCAGAGATGGCCAGCGTGTGGCGCCCCCCCATGTCCATATGTCCACATGTGGGGTGTTCCTGGGCAGGGATGCTTGAGACAAAGGGCAGGCGATTGGGTAGGACAAGTCGTGCGGTGGCAGTGCCTTCCACGTGGCCTGGCCTCTCCTGTAGGAATGGGGAGCTGCTGATGGTGTGGAAAGCAGTGCAGACACTGTGGGATCCTGAGAGGTTGCTCTGGTCACAACATGCAAGAGGGATTGGCATGAGGACAAACTGGAGAGTGGGGCCTATCGGGAATAATAACCAAAAGAGGATAAAAAGGCTGAACTAAGATAGTGACCATGGGAGCCAAGGGAGTGGGATGGACATGTTTGAGATTTTGAAATAAAATGAAAAAAAAAAAATCCCAAACACCTAGTTGTAAAGTATAAAGCGGGAGGCATGTTTCTACTTCACAAAAATCTAGAATTCTGGTAAAACACAAACATAGGTAGCTTAAAATTGTGGTTATTTGGACCATAGCTCATTAAATTCCTCAAATAGTTGGTTTTCCTGTGCTAAACATTTACAGGAAAAGCAAATGACAAGAAATCAAATGGAAAACAATTTTATTTTCAAGCAGGGAATTCTTTTTGTGGTGGGATCATTTCATATCAGTTCAATTTCTTACATCTTCTGTGCCGTGTTCCTGCCCCTTCTCATCCCAAGTTCACACACACACGTGCTGCAGTGGCCTTCCTTCCTTCCTGCCAACATGGAGGTGCACAGTCACCCTCAGCTACAGCACTGCCATAGGGGTCTGAGGACAAGACTGGTCAGCTCCTCGGACTAGAGCATTAACTCCTTTAGGGCAGGGACTGTTTTCCACTCTCCTAGCTCTCAGACGGAGGGCACTAAGATTTAAAGTCTTTACTATGTCACACACTGTCTAGGCAATTAAAATACATGATGGACTTAAGACTTTCAATACCCATTTGAAGACTATTATCATTGTTTCACAGATTAGGAGACTGAGACCTGGATCACATAATGAGAAAGCCAATGCTTTTTATATTATTTCACATTACTGTCCTAATGTCTATTCTATGTTCTGGCATAGAGTTGGATACTCTCAGTAGATGTTTAATTAGCATTTAAACAAAGGTGGATTTTCTCATCAATAGGTAGCCCTCTGTCATACTTGCTAGTGGATAGGGATTCCCCTGTCCCTGGAGTACATAAATCGTATTGTGTTTCAGCTTTATTCTGGGTTAAATGCAGCATTATGTATTAGTACAGAAATTTTGCTTTAATGCCACTTACGTTTTTATGGGATAATGTGACTCAGGGGACCAACACTGGTTACAGATGTAACCAGTATGTCCTTGACTTCTTCTGTGTTAATTACACATGTGTCATATTTGCAGTAAGATCACAAATCTCAGTGTTCTTTGAGTATCTACCTTCCTGTGAGGAGGAAGTTCAGTCTTTTCCTATATCTTTTTCTCCAAGTATTCCCAGCATCCCCTGTTGTGCAAGAGGGGTCCCTTTGTGGTCACCATTTGTCATGAGCCATGGAAAATTCTATGGGTTAGGAAGGCTTCATTAGGGAAATTTTAAGCAAGGTTGAGCAAGATGTGGTGTTCATGACATCCACAGAAAGATGAACTGTGTGCAGAGCACTGTGTTGGGCACACTGAGGGTGAACATTCTAGGAGCAAGACCTGCTTCTTTCTCACTCTTTCATTGTATAGGGCACGTGTAGAGGAGGAAAACATTCCTCTTCTTCCCTTCCAGGTTCTTTGGCTAGTCTAATCATTAAATTAACATAAGATTAACAGGAGCAAAACAAATTTAATCTTATACCTATAAAAACCCTACAAAAAGAAGTTACCAAAACAGACAGCTTTTATATCTTTTAGACAAAGAAACAATAAATTTGTGAAGAACTGACAAAACGAAGGGGATCTGGGGTCCATGGTTAACTTTATAGCCAGGGTAGGCAGGCCAAATTCCTGTTCAGCCCTCTTGCTGGGAAGAGGGGAGAGTTCTTAGTTCCAGCTGACTCATTGTCCAGGTCAGTGTTTGTCAATAGAAATACAATGTAAACCATATATGTAAGTTTGGGTGTTTTACTAGCTACAGTAAAAAAAAAAAAAAAAAAATAGGGAAAAGATGTGAAAATGCATTTTAATAATACATTTTCTTTAAATCGCTATATCCAAAATGTCATTACATGCAATCAATATAAAAGTTGTTGTTGAGATATTTTACATTTTTTAAAAATAATAAGTCTTTGAAGTCAGGTGTGTCTTTTAGACTTATAGAATCTCTCCATTTGGACACTAAATTTCCTTTGGAAATACTTGATCTGTATTTAGATTTCATAAAATATACAGTTAAAAGGAGATTTTCACACCTAAATTTTTCTGCATATATACTTTGAGGTTTTCTAATACCGAATTAAGTACCAATTTTTAACTTAAATTTAAAACCTTTTAAAAATTAAAGTTTAAATTAAAATTAGTTTTTGGCTGTATTAGGTACATTTTAGGGGCTACATAACTAGTCCTACATAACTATGATAGCCCTACATAACTAGTCGTTACTGTATTGGACACAGAGCAAGCTCCTGGGGTCATTTTTGGGCAATCCCAGATATGTATAATGTTAGTGTTACCTGGAACCCAGCAAGTCTTAAACAAAGTAATATAATAATAAAACACAAAAAAGCTATATATCAAGTCCCAAGTCTAGGTTTGAACTCCAGTTTTGCAACTTTCTATCTATAAGGAAGTTACTTCACCTTCTGGGCCTCAAATTACTTGTCTGTGGAAGGAGAAAATAATATTTCCAGCCTCAGCTTTGTAGTGAGGGCTAAATAGGACAATGCCTAGCTTACAGTGAGTTATCAAGAGACACAAGGTCATATTGTTTCAGAGTTTAAAAATCCTTTCATATTTCATTATTTCATGTGCTCCGTACTGAAATCTCATTCCAAAAGGAAATAATTATTATCTCTCTTTATAAAAGGTCTAGAACTTGAACACAGGTCTTCAAAATCTAAGCCCATTTTGTTTTCCATATTATGATTATCATCACCATCAGCTAGCTTGATTAGAGTGGCCCTATGAGAGGTACTGTTCTTAGGGCCATACTTTTAATAGCCACACTAGCACCAAATTTCCCTGTCTGGTTTTACAACACAGGTATTCATATCTATAAACTTACTGTACAAGGCTTAGAGAAAAGGTGGATTTGTTATTCGTATCAGGGATCCCTTATTCCCATTTCTTACTAAATATTTGCCTTTCTACTTCCCTAAACACTTACTTAAAAAGAAAGTTAAAGTCTTGATTATTAATGAATGTTTGTTCTGCACATTGCCTCGGATCGATAGAAGATCACAGCAAAAGAACGTAAGCAATAGTTAATGTTCAAGTTCCCATTAAAGAATACATGTGAAGAGTGATTTTGAGCGCTAATTGTCTCATGTGGTCTGAGCGTTTCTGGTTTCTTTTCCTCAAGGCACAGGCAGAATATGTTTACATTTGTAAATTTTGGGATGCTCTTTGGGTCTGTTTTCTGATTTTCCCTTCTTTTTTTTTTTTAAATTTTTTTCAACGTTTATTTATTTTTGGGACAGAGAGAGACAGAGCATGAACGGGGTAGGGGCAGAGAGAGAGGGAGACACAGAATCGGAAACAGGCTCCAGGCTCTGAGCCATCAGCCCAGAGCCCGACGCGGGGCTCGAACTCACGGACCGGACCGCGAGATCGTGACCTGGCTGAAGTCGGACGCTTAACCGACTGCGCCACCCAGGCGCCCCTGATTTTCCCTTCTTTTGATGACTTGTCAAAAATAGGAGTCTGCCCCCAGGTGTCAATCCATTCCATTCCATTCCATCCCATCTTGACAATATGCTGCTTGTCAAGGCTGCACAGTAGTCCTTTGTATCCATGTCCTGGAGCCCAGGGCACTGCTGGGTGGATCAGGCAACTTGTGAAATATCTGATTGAACTTGGACTCCAACACACCATCTCAATGTATCCAGCCACTGTAAATTAAAAGCTTTGCTCTGCCGGTGGTCTCTTCAACTTTCAATACATTTTGATTTAAGGGACTTTGGTCTCTGATCATCTCATACTTTAGGAGATGTAAGTGCAGGGAAAGAATGAGACAGAACAATAAGAGAAGACAGGAGGAGCACAAACAAAGGAAATAGGGACAGCCCACATATGATATCATGTCGTTATTTACAAAGGCAGATAAAACATCATAATTGGTGCTGTGTAATAGTTACTTGAGTGATCTTCTGGACTGTGTGCTTCAGGGCTGTGTGGTAGAGATAGTCATAAAAAATTTTATGTCACAAAGAATTCTGCAAATAAAATGCTTCTTCAAGCCTCTGTCTATGCAACAACAAGTATCTATGATGTAAGTATCAGAATATATAATTTTTTCCTTGCAAAGAGGCAAAGAAAAGCTGATAGGAATTGGTCTTTCTCTGTAGAGAAATATTAAATAATGAGTTGTTGAAGGATTTTTTCTTATTGTCAAGAAACATATACTTATTGTATAATGTTAAGGAAAAGATAATAAAGTCACCCATAACTACTTCCACTAAAGATAACCATTCTTAATATCTTATTGTATTTCCTTCCAGTCTTTTATATGCATATATTTTATAACCTAGTTATAATTATGCTGTATATAGTTTTATATCTTACTTTTTTCTTTTAACATTATAAAATTTTTATGTTATTCGGTTAGGCATTGGCTAGACCATCATAAATCACTTAGTCTATTACCTGTATTGGAAATTTTTCATTGAGTTCATTTTATTTTTCTACTTAAAATATCCCTGTGATGAATCCCTTTAAATTTTTATCTTTTTTAAAAAAAATTTCTCTTTAAACATGCATTTTATTATTCCTTCAGTATAGTTTACTAAAAGTGGAATTATTGGGACAAAGGTTATAAATATCTTTAGAGCTCATGGTACATGTTGACAAATTGCTTTCTAGACAGGTTTTTAATTTATCCAATGTTCTGTTCCATCAGAAGCATATAGTAGTGCTCGGTGCCAGTTATTTTTAAACAAACATACTAGCATGTAGATACCAAGATACAGGTGGTTCTCTTCAGAGGAGTCACCTTGGGAAGCTATACTTATTTAAATGTAGTTGACTTGGTACATGCCGTTACTTCAGAGATGCCCATGATTTAGATACCCATTTGGGGTCTGAGTAATTTTTGGTTGTTTTCAAAAATTGCGTGATCTGTTCTCAGAGAATAAAGACTTGCTACCCTCGAAGATATACAGAAATTTGAATTACAAGCAAATAGCCTTTGCTACGTTGCTTTGCCTTGTTCAAGGACCCTGCTCCTGCTGAATGCTGCTGTGACCATCAAAGTAATGCCATAGAAAAGCTAGAAGAGAGGAGGAGGAGAGGGACAATGTGGCGTGTACAGTCCATAGCTCTGCCCCCGCAGTGTCTAAGTAATGGTGGTCACTTGGCTCCATTTGATGCAGAGAACAAATTTAGACCTGAAAGTGGGAGATTAGCATAGTATATTCACAGAAAGGTGATTTTATTAAAGGAAACAATTTGATTTTTCCAAGGAACGTGTTTTAATGTATTTTACTTGATGAGAGAGAGTGAAATAGAGAGAGAGAGAGAGAGTTACAAGAGATGGAGAGAAAGCAAATGAGGCAAAATATTAATAATTGGGGAAATCCATGTGAAAAGTATATGAGTTATGTTTTCAATTGTTGCTACTTTACCATAGGTTTGAAAAGTTTTAAACTGAAAAGATGAGGAAAACTAACATCTCAAGGGGAGGAAAAATTAATTTTCATTTACCTTTCTGTGTTCTTGGCTGAGACACCCCTGTATAACAGGAAAGATTAGCGGGAGAAAAACAAATTTAATTATGTATGTATGTATGAATATCTTTGAGGAGCCCCTCAAAGATATGGGACACAAAGTGACCAGAGTGGGCAGCTTTTATATCATTTAGACAAACAATGTTTGTGTAGGATTGGCAAGGCAGAGGGGTTTATGCTTGGGGTAGCAAATGGTAAAAATTAACTAGGCTTATGTGTACAGACTTCTTGGTCCTAGATTCCCTATCTTTGGTGATAAAGATGTCTTCTATCCTCCTGATACCAGGAGAGTAACTTTCACATGGGAGATTTATTTCCTGCTTTCAGGGGGACAGAGGAAAGTCAGAATGTCCTTCTTGCACTGGCTGTTTCTTAAGTATCTTTATTCAAAATAATCAATATGCCAATGTAGCATATTTTAGGGTGACATTCTGAACCCCTTCACATAACCCTTGAACAATACCACAATTCCCTGAAGAATGATCCAGGAATGAGTAAGAATGATCAAGGGTCTGGCATCAAGGCAGATGTGGATCGGAACATACATAATTTTCACGTGATCATGGGTGGTCTCCTTTGGAATTCTTCCTCTGAGTGGGGAACTTCTATACTTGAACTATTTCTTACTGAAGACTACCCAGTGACAACCCCCAAAATACATTCTATGGCAGAATTTGTCACCCTAATGTAGACAAGTTGGGAGGAATCTGTTCAGATATTTTGGAAGACAAGTTGCCCCTAGCATCAGAGATCAGCAGAGCTCTGTTCCCCATCGAGATGCTTCAGCATATGATGCAGGGGCATGGGAAGTAGTGGAAGACAAAGGAAGCTGAGATTATTGAAGCATGTAGGGCGTGGACTAGCTATATAATGAATAATATTTAAGTTGGTCTGATCATCAAGTGTATATCTCTTCTCCTGTTTGGCTAATACGTCTTTTTTGTTTTTATTGTTTCACTTAATGTCTTTGGAATGTTACAGAATAAAATCCAAGATCTCTTCAAGAAAATGACAGGGAAATAGCATATATCCTATTATCACTGAACTTTTAATTTCTGGGACTTTTGGTTCATGAACCTCTGCAAAAATATTAGGAGATATTAATTTGAACCAAAACTTAAGAGTGGCTACATCATCAGTCCCTGTGTCACGTTAACTTTGAGCTGACAAGAAAATATTTTCCAACATGGTAAAGGAGTAATTCTTGGACTTTAATGTGCATAAATCACCCAGGGATCTTCTTAAAAACACAGATTCTGATTCAGTTGACCTGGAGAGGAACTTAAAATTGTGCATTTCTCTGGGGTACCTGGGTGGCTCAGTCAGTTAAAAGAGTCTGACTCTTGATTATAGCTCAGGTCATTAGCTCATCTCACAGTTTTTTAGATGTAGCTCCGTGTAGCTGTGCACTGACAGTGAGGAGCCTGCTTGGGATTCTCTCTCTTCTGTCTCTGCCATACCCCCGCTGATGCTCTTTCTCAAAATAAATAAATACACTTTAAAAAATTCTGCATTTCTCATGAACTCCCAGGTGATGCGGATACTGCTGGGCACGGACCACATTTCAAATAGCAAGTAGAGGACAGAACAAGTCTTTGGAGTCAAAAAAGGCGGGGCACCTGGGTGGTTCAGTCAGTTGAGCATGCGACTTCAGCTCAGATCATGATCTCACAGTTCGTGGGTTCGAGCCCCACATCAGGCTCTGTGCTGACCACTTGCTCAGAGCCCGGAGCCTGCTTCAGATTCTGTGTCCCTTTCTCTCTCTGCCCCTCCCCCGCTCACACTTTGTCTCACTCTGTTTCTCAAAAATAAATAACTGTAAAAAAAAAAATAAAAAAAAAGCCATTAATCTCTTTGGGTCTTGGTTTCCTCAAGTGTAAGATAGAGAAAATGCATACATGAAATTCTTGTGAAGTTGAAATAAAATAAGCATTTTGAAAGTACTTTGTAAAATGTGCTTTCTCTAATATTTTTTTTTTTTACTAATACCATATTGCTTTATAAACCCTTCTTCTGCAGAAAACTTAAAAACAAAGAAGGGATGGGAAGCCAGGTGAGGTAAATTATGCTGCATTGTTGCTATTCAAGGCTCTTGACACTAATGTGGAAACCATGAACAAAATTCATTCCTATGGGCAATGTTGTTGAACCTATTAAGAATTGTAAAGAATTGATACCTTGATACCTTATTGAAAAGCTATTAATATTGATTAATAATTTTTTTTCTGAAAAGAAGTTTCTTTTGGAAGCTTTGGATTTCCATTATATATCATCCTTCCTAAGACTGACTAGATGTCTCTTCTTTCCCTTAACCAAGCACCAGCCAAAATAGCCAATGGACATTTAGTATTGGATTGGGGAAAATGGTCAAACAGTGAAGCCATAATCTTGTAATTGAAATTATATTATTTTCAAATATAATCTTCAGGCATTGTGGAATGAGAGAACTCTAATTTTCAAAAAACAGAGAAAAAGCAATTGATTAGCTATTGAATGCCAGTACGCTTTTCGGAAGACAGTTGAGTAAACAAACAGGCAGTACTAAGATTCTATCTCAATGAAAAACAAGCAAACAAACAAACTGTTTCAGGATGTAGAAATCCTTTTGGAAAATAAAATTTTAACACTAAAGTTAAAATTCAAAGCTAAGAAGCTTCGTTTCCCAGAGATATTGTGAGGATCTTTCTTTCTATCTTTCTTTCTTTCTTTCTTTCTTTCTTTCTTTCTTTCTTTCTTTCTTTCTTTCTTTCTTTCTTTCTTTCAATAACGGGAAATTCTCACGATGGAGAGAAGTGATAACAGAACAGTAGACGTGGTAGGATGGGAGGCTAAGCTATTTACCTTAGACTCCCACATTTGGCTAGACTCAACTTCCCAGAGAAAGTAATTATTTTCCAGTATTTATTTATGAGAATAGAACTGAGATGCCATGCCAGTGTGAGTTTAAAAACAAAAAGGAGTTTCTTAAACTGTCTTTAACTGCCTACAATCTTGAGGGAAGGTGGTAGCAGTGATGGAGTTCTTTGGGGTGGGGTAGAAAAGAAGGTAAGATAGTCCACAGGAAAACCAAAGTCCCATTTTCCTTCAAAATTTAAAAATATTTATACCTTGCATAACTACGACTACACAAATCTAACATACACTTGAGATTAAGTTATTAATTGATGCTTTTACAATCTCATTGTATAAGGAAAAATTCAGCTCTAGGTATGTTGTTATTCTTTTTCCCTTTTCATGTTGTTTATTATCAATGTACTCTACGATCCTAGTCAGTTTTTCCCATTATTTAAAAAAAATATGTTTTCCTTTTTATTTTACTCTGTATCTGAGTTCTTTCTTACTATCCTGTCTTTAAACCCCCTTTTTGGTGTCAGCAGAGGTCTTAAGTGATGGCTATTGACTCAGTACCTTGTCACATATGTGTGTTTGTCACACATTTGAGTCATGAGTCACACATTTAAGGGGAGGGAATGTAAAGAATCCAGAGGAGAGAATAGAGATTTTAATGAGATAATTTAACTGATAATATCAGCCATACCACATCTGACTTATCTCCATAAGGATTGAGAAAGTATATTATCAGTTTTATAATTTGTAAATTTGCATGCATATTGTTTGTCCGTATCTATATAAGGTATGTGAATAATTCTTGATCATACACATGACTATGAATGAATACTACAAACATACTTGGGTAGAACTAGTAAACCTTAGTAGATTTTGAAAGAACAAAGCAGGTGAAAGAGGCAGCAATGGTTATTTTATAAGCTGTTTACATAAGTCGAATTTGAACAAGAGTCAAGTCAAACTTGTTGAGAATATTTACTGCTGCCAGTCAAGATTAATGAAGTATAGAACACCTTTGTAAAGAAGAGCCAAGGGGAGTCCAACCTCACTTCTTTGGTGATAGGCCTTTGTTACTGGATTGTCACAGTCAGATTGGTTGGAGGCCATTGCCCCTTTCTCTGGGACATCTTGATGGTTAGTAGCACCTGCTCCCCAGTGACTAGCTTTGCTGCACAGTTTGAAGCCGCTTCAGTTTTGTTTTTTGCCTTCTAGCGGTTCTCAGTTTTTTAGTTTTTAAGAAACTATCCTCTAATTGGTATAGGAAGTCTTCAATTCGTCCAACCTGGAAGAAATAAGCAGAGAGAATGAGATTTTTTTTTCCCCAGGTTTTGTGTAGTTAGGAAAATGGTGAGGTATTTAAAATTAAATGGCACATACAGATCCATGTTGGAACAGAATCGGCGGAGACGGACATGATTGAACGTAAAAGCCTCCTTCTGTTTCCATTTCAGATTCCCCTGTTTTAGGAACATGAAGCAGACATGCAGGAGTTTGCTGTACCACTCAGTCTTATGTACTGGGTATAGAAATGGGGAATATCATCACCCATTATCTTTAATGGTCAGAAAAATCAGGGATTTCAAAAAGAAATAAATGGTGAAAAACTCTACCATTAGCAAAAGGAAGAATGGAAAAACAAATCCACACCTCTCAAAGCCAGAGATTCTAGCATCTATATGCCTCTGGCCAACTTGGGAGAAAAATGAATATTACACATTGTCTTAGCAAGAACTATTTCTTTTAAATCAAAACAAAATTTTGAGAAAATACATTTTCTTAAAAAATGCCACACCCCAGGGAATAAGATAAAGTAATGATATACAAAACAATAATTCTAAACTATAAGTCTTTCTCCAAAGAAAACGTGTAATTATTCAGTGACGGTTGAATATGTTACACTATTTGTCACTATTTTATTCTGCTAAAGACCTATAGAATAAAACAGTTTACATATATGCTGCATTGGGCTCTCATGAAAGTCTGTAGATGTAATAATTCATACTTAACCTTGACTCCCAGCACCTGCATAGCGTATTAGCCTAAAATCACTCACTGAAGAGCCCATTGTCATAAAGTTAGCTCAAAGCTAGAACACTTACTACTCAAGATACATGCGCATATCATCTCCTTAAGATAAAAGCACTTAAACTCTAGTTTTCCAATTTTGAGTTTTACTTTTAAGTCACTTGATTTATCATTTAGGGTGATATCCAAAAGATAATTCAAATTGTCAAAAAGAATAATAAATGGTAGCATTCATTTATATGTTATGCTTAGGACTTATATTACACTAGGTGATGTAAATTGTCCATTGGTTTCCTTAGAAAAATAATATAATTTACTTTTATGAAAAAAATTCTTTTTGAAAACTTAAAATTACTTCAGGCAAATTTCTCCAAAAGCACGTTGTTGTTTATGATGTCTGATCATTGCATCAATCGTCAAAATCATTTGACAGAATATTTTTGGACTGTCATGAAGTCAGTGAATTATTCTATGTATTTCATACATTTATATTATCCAACTTACACCAAAATCATAAATACAAAATTAACACAGAGAACAATCAAAACAAATGTAATGGATGGCACTTTACCATTACTTCCATAGTTGAGTTGATGACTCACTCATGTTTTTGCACTGAAAATGTGTCATTTAAATCAAAGCTCTCTACAATTAGAATGTTTGCAGTTAACCCAAATGCAATTTAAAATTACAATCCTAACGCACAAACTTTCTTCAATGATACAGAAACATAATTGTTTTAAAATATCCATTAGGTGGCTATTGTCTTTTTTGCTTTTTAAAGTGTATTTATTAAAACCAGGGTTGACTAACTGGGTTGCTTTTCATTAGAAAGGACAAAGAAGAAACATAAAATATCTGATTGAAACAGAGTACTGTTAAATTAAACTGGAGGTCTAGAGTATATACCATGTGCATGTCTAACATGCCTATGTGTTTACCTCCTACCTGGTCTGTCTACATGTTATCCTTTCAACTCATTCTCCTAATGATACCAAAATGATCTTTTAAAAATGTAAATCTGGTTATGTTTTTCCCTTGCTGGAAAAACCTAAATGGATTCCCAAGCCCTTAATGTGGCCTACACACTTCTGAGTGATCTGGTTTCACTTGCATCTCTAATTATGTCTTCTATCACTCCATTTGCCTCAGTTGTGTAGTACATCTTTCAGTTATTTGAACACAGCAGTGCAGTGTACTCTGTTCCCTTAAACTTCCTAATGTTATACCATGTGATGGATTACTCCCATTGGAAAATCCTTAAGTTTCCTCTGGATTTCAGGTTCAACATCAGTGCGTCAGGAACATTTTCCTGGATAATCCAGACCAGGTTGGGTTTCTCAGTAACATATTCCCATTGCAGCCCATTAATCTCTTTGCAAATTATATGTGTACACACACACACACACACACACACACACACACACACACACATGCATATATATCTTACTTGATTATAATGATTTATTTAGTATCTGTCTTCCTATCTGGGTTTTAAGGATTATAAGGCAGACTAAGCCCACATTGTCCACTATTCCTATCATTTAGAATATGGTGGACCCTCAATAATCTTCTTTTCTGATAATAGAGAAGACATTCAGAAACTGATTTGTTTTTCCATATTCAAAGTGTTGCCTGGTATGGAGCATATCAGAAGGCTTTATTATCTCTTACAAATTACCTTGAGAGTCTCCAGGCAAGATGATTACAAGGTGTGGTCTCCATACTTGAAATAGAATGAGGTAGAAAGGGCACTGGATAAAGAGAGTTAGTGTTGAATTCTGCTCATGGCTTGTAATCCTTGTGGCTTTATAACCCTAATCTGTGACTCTCGAAAAGTCACTTGGCCTTTCTGAGCTTCAGTTTAACTAACCTTTGGTGAAGAAAAGGTTGGCCTGGATAATTTCCAAGGACACTCCAAGCCAAAAAATTCCATGACTTGTACTCACATCAGATCTAGGTTAGTTCAGTCTTATGTGAGTCCTCACATTTTTCAAATCACAGGTTATTCTCTTAGATTATACCATTAGATGAATGACACACTATGCAGTAAAGTAAGTCAATTTTAGCTTCTATACTTTCTGAAGTGTAGGAGAGCTGCAACATGTTTTTAGTGAAGCTGGTTCTTTATTTTCTTTTTTACGTCAAGGAAAGAAAAATGCTGGTTGAAGAGAAAATAGATTCATATAACTAAGAAGAACAGATTGCAAATGATAGAAATTTCTATAAAGCCCTTAGGGAAATAAAACACAAAGAAATATGTAAGCATGTAAGGAGGGAAATGAGCCAGTTTTTGGAGCAAAGGCCTTATTATCAGATAGTCTACTTGGTCATTCTGGGTCTAATTTTCCCATTTGCAAAATGGGCGGATAACATTTTCTTATATATCTATATGCCAATGCTGAGTTGGCTTTACAGGGATATGGACATCAGACCAAATGAGCATGCAAAGAATTTTGGGATGTCCGATGATCACAGGGACTCAAGGTGTCAGTGAGAGGGCAGATTCTCACCTAGCACATGGCTATCAGTCATAATTCACATCAAAGGAAATTATTATCAACTAGTTTCTGAGGACCTTTAAATCTTATACGCAAAAATCTGTCAGCCATGATTTAGTGTAGATTCAAGAAGTTCAGAATGAAGATGCCAGTGCAACTCTAAGCGAGAAGACAGCTTGAGAAGTATAGGAGATCTTAAAATTAAAATTCTAACAGTATAAAAGCAAATAATACCAATGAGAGAGAGATGTGGAGGTAGCCAAACAGACCAATTTAAATTACAAGAAAATTTTTAGTCAGCTCAGATTTCAAAGGGAGCACATTTGTTCTTTCATGCAAATATTTATTGAACATTTACTATACACTTGGCACTATAACAGGGTGATAAGCAAAAATATCAAGATAGTTGCTTATGAGGAACTCATATTCATGGAGGAGAGGATTAATGAAGAAATGATTGCAATAGAGCATAACTGTTTATGTAAGAATTATGTACAAAAAGTTCTATTAGCAAAAATGTCAGAACAGTGAATTCTTTTTTTTTTTTTTTTTTTTTTTTTGAGCAATGAATTCTATTTGAAGGGCTATGGATGTGCACTGGTGGATATAGGAGCTGGCTCTTTGCCAGGACAAGAAGTACGTTTCAAACTGAGGAAAGGACATCCATAAGAACAAGGTTGTGAAAGTACATGGGCTATTTGACAATGATAAGTTTCTTACAGCATAGATGTGGGCACCCGGGAACTGGGAGTAGAGATACAGATAGCAGGAAATACTGATTGGAGTCAGCTTGTAAAAAGTTGAAAAATATTTAGCCATGTGGTTAGAAAGTAAATCTGGTAACACTGCAGGGAGTGAATGCAGCCAGGGAAACTAAAGGAAGGTGAATTAATTAAGGGACCAGTGTAATAGTATATGGAGAATACTATGAGGGCCTGAAGAAAGAACTTAAGGAACATTTAGGAAGTAAACTCTATAGACTTGATGAAAAATTCTGTGTTGGGACAAGAGGCAGGCAAAATTAGGAATGACTGCACAGTTTCTAACTTGAGATAATGATATTTTAATGAGATATGAAATATAATTAGATGAACAGTTTTAGGGAAAAGAAATGAGTTTGACTAGTGACAAATATAAGAAATAGAAAAACAGTTCACATAATCAGAAATTAACAAAAAAATAGATCTATAATAATAATCTAGTACTAAGCTAAAAGCCAGAATGAAACACAACTCCAAATTAAAAGAAAAACCAACAACCTCTATTCCTCAGTCCACCATGTGAAAAGCATTCTAGTAGTTATAAAGTGCTAAGAAAATAAGAATGATACTTTCAGTTATTCAGAGTAAAAAGGTGATTATTGCAGAGATACGGTATTAGATTGAAGTCAGATATATCTTGTTTGGAATTCCAGCTCCAGCATTTTCATGTGTGAATTTGTGCAATTTTATCTAACTTCTTAAAACCTAAGTTTCCTTTTCTACCAGTTGTTTCACAGGATCTTAGTAGGGTTAAATTAAACAATTTATGTGAATTATTTGCATAGGTCTGAATTACTATTATTTAACAGTAGTATTAATACTTGAATCTGGAAGTGTATGCTTGGTAAATAGAAAAAATGTAACTAAATGAAAAAAATACAAAAGTGAAATAAAATAAAAATATAAACAACTTTAATAGCCACTATGTTTTTGGCCTCTACTCTGTGAGGGATGCTGCCTCAGTAACTGCTAATTGTAGTTGACATACATTAAAGTCTTGTGATTAGGTCTCAAAATTCAGTGATATAAAAGTCAGAATTAGGAAGGGGCAGAAAAGGGAAAGGAAAGATAAGTTTCTGACAGCTCATATTAGCTCATTGTAAATAAACAGTATTTTCTGGTGGCCTCCCTAAATACTAATCTGATTATAGACAATAATGTGTCTGTCTCATGGAAGCAACCTAAGTTTTCACTGATGGGATGAATGAAAAAAGAAAATGTCTTACACACACACACACACACACACAAACACACACACATTCACACACACAGAAGAAAATTATTCATCAATAAAAAAGAAATCTTGTCATTTGCAAAAAAAATGAATGGAACTTGAAGTCATTATGTTAAATGAAATAAGTCAGAGAAAGACAACTGAGCTCATAGATACAGAGAACAGACTGGTGGTTGTCAGAAGTTGGGGGTCGATGGGGGGCACCTGGGTGGCTCAGTCGGTTAAGCGTCGGACTCTCGGTTTGGGCTCAGGTCATGATCTCGCTGTTTCATGAGTTTGAGCCCCATGTTGGGCTCTGCTTTGACAGTGCAGAGCTTGCTTGGGATTCTCTCTTTTTCCCTCTATCTCTGCCCCTCCCCTGCTGTCTCTGTCTCTCTCATGTGGTCTCTGTCTCTCTCAAAATAAATAAATAAACTTAAGAAAATAATAAAGAAATTGGGGGTGGGAGGTCAGCAAAATAGATGAAGGTTGTCAAAAGGTACAAACTTCTAGTTATAAAAAAATAAGTCATGGGGATGTAATGTACAGCATGGTGACTATAGCTAACAGTATTGTACTGTATATTTGAAAGTTGATAAGAGATTGGATCTTAGAACTTCTCATAACAAGAACAAAACTTGTAACTATGCTTGGTAATGGATGTTAACTATACTTACTGTGGTGATCATTTCACAATATATATGAATATCATTATGTTGTACATCTGAAACTAATATAATGCTATATGTTAATTATATCTCAATAAAAATATGAAAAAATTCCCTTTCAAGTAAAATGTGTCTGTTTCAAAGGAGACAAATGCTTTTATCCCTTCTCTTCTCAGGTCATATCATATCTGGGCTATCATGTGTGGTTGTGGGTATGTCAAGGGGCTTACTCCAAACTGTATGAAGAAAAGTTGAAGGATCTAGAGGTCTCTAATATGAAGAAGGGAATCATAACAGGAGTCTGTGGTGTCCAAGTATATCAAGGTTGTTATGTGCAAAGAGTAACAGATTTGTTTGTGTTAGCTCATACAGTGGAAAGAGTGCTATCTGGAATTAGACGGTAAGTTTGATTCTCGAGTCTTCTACTGGTCATGTGACTAAGTTAAGTCAGAGACTAAGTTAAGAGAGACTGGGGTGATAATTCTATAAGGGAACGTACACTAAAAATTACCAGCAAACCACCAGAAGCTAGAGAAGCATGGAACTGATTCTTCCTCATGGCTCTCAGAAGGAACCAACCCCATGACACTTTGATCTGACAATTTCCAGCCTCTAGAACTGCGAGAACTTACATTTTCTCACCTCTAGTATAAATAATAAATTTATGGGGTGCCTGGGTGGTATAAATAATAAATTTATGGGGTGCCTGGGTGGCTCAGTCGGTTAAGTGTCTGACTGGCTCAGGTCATTATGTCACAGTTCATGAGTTGTGTGACTGTTCACTTCAAGCTCTGTGCTGACAGTTCAGAGCCTGGAGCCTGCTTTGGATTCTGTCTCTCCCTCTCTCTCTGCCCCTCCCCTGCTTGCACTCTGTCTCTCTCAAAAATAAACATTAAAAAATTTAAAAATAACAAATTTATAATGATAATAATAGTCCACTTGACAGGGTTTTTGTGAAGATTAAATGGTTTGATGTTTGTGAAAAGCTCTTCATAAATGGCTAAGCCACCCATGAAGATTATAATAGCAGTACATTGTATAGTGACTGGTGACATAGTAGATTCTCAGTAAATATTTGCTGAATCAATGAATAACTAAATGAGTCTTCAAATGGGTGAAAAATTATAGCATGTAAATAGTAGATATTACTGTTTTTTTCACAACTGTCTAAAAATGAAAGGGACTTGAGGGTGAGGTATGGCAACCCCCATCACAGAGACTGGAAATCACACATTAGATGACTCTTTTGGAGAGCATGAAGTATTTGTGAGTCTTGTGTGAACTAGGGGTTGAATTCAATAAATTTTTTAAATCCATTCCAACATTAAAGGACTGATTCTATGATGTTTAGTTTGGCCTGGATTCATTCTACAGAAATGTGCTCCATGGAAGGAGAACACAGTGCAACTTGCCTGTACCACATGGAGAAGCACTACGGAAATGAGAGGGAACCAACAACCTCTATTGTTGTGGTTTTATATATACTGAAAAGTACTGAAGTGGTTAATATAAACACCCATAGATACTGGGATTCTCAAGCCTCCCATATGTCCCATTTATAAAATTATCATATCTAAAAGGCCAGTATTTTCTTCTCTAGATGTATCAAAATTGTATCTTGTATACAAAGGGCCCCTATTATGGATTAGCTTAATAGCAGAAGGTAGTTCACAGCATACTCATTTCCTTTTCATCTCATACCTGCACAAGATTATGCACTGGCACTAAAATATTTCTTTTCAGTTAATGATTTTATATTTTTTCAGCATATCAAAACTTACAACTTTCTGCTGGATTTCAGGATAAAATGTAACATTTTTACAGATGAAAATAATACGGTTTCCCACATATAACCATTCATAATCACTTTAAATATAGGCATGCTGAAAGGTACTTGCATATTTACTCCAATAATCTTTTACTTTAAATTGGTTTGTATCAAACCACAAGAGACTCTTAATGATAGAGAACAAACTGTGGTTGTTGGAGCGCGGTGGGTGGGAGATGGACTAGATGGGTGATGGGTACTAAGGAGGGCACTTGTGATGAGCACTGGGTGTGGTAAATACGTGATGATTACTAAATTCTAGTCCTGAAACCAATATTTCACTGTATGTTAACTAACTAAAATTTAAATTAAAAACAGGAAAATAAATTGGTTTGCAGTTTATATGTAGGTGGAAAGTATGAGGATGCTCTTGGGTCAGGTGACACTGTTCATTTAAAAGCTTTCATGTGAAAGAGGATGGCTATTAACCCTCCACCATTGTGTGATGCTGACTGTGCCTTCATTTGCACATAGATCCAACTTACTTTCATGTGGTAATTGAAGGCATGTAAGCCACATTACTGCCTTCCATTCATTGTGTGAGTTCTGGCCATGAGGCCAAAGGCACTGCTGAGGAAGAAACTGACTTTTAGGGCAATAGACAGAAATGGGGCAAACTAAGGAAAGAAATGACAAGAAGCTCAACATGAACCAAGTTGGTGAGAGATGGTAACAATAGGGGACTATATGGCAGTGGCCTAATAAGGCTTTGAAAGGGGAGTCATTCAGATATGGTAGAGGGGCGGGAGGGTCACTTTGAAGATTTGGGTGGCCCTTTTCCTTCTAAAGTCATTTAAAATCAAACACTACTGGACTGAGTTGATTTGTATTCTTTCAAAATTCATATTTTGGTCTTTTTTTTTTAAGTTTATTTATTTACTTTGAGAGTTAGAGAGCACAAGTGAGGGAGGGACAAAGAGAGAGAGAGAGAGAGAGAGAGAGAGAGAGAATCCCAAGCAGGTTCCGCACTGCCAGCATGGAGCCCAACTCCATGCTCGAACTCATGAAATGAACTGTCAGATCATGACTTGAGCTGAAATCAAGAATCCCACGCTTAACCAGCTGAGTCACCCAGGTGCCCCCAAATTCATATGTTGGTCTTAATCCTCAGTACTTCAGAATGTGACCCTATTTACAGAGGTAGTCAAGTTAAAATAAAGTCATTAGGGTGCGCCCTAATCCAAAATGATTGGTGTTCTTATAAAAAAAGGGAAATTTGGATGGGCGCACAGGGAGAGTGCCAGGTGAAGACAAAGGCAGAGAGACTGGGGTGATAATTCTATAAGGCAAGGTACACTAAAAATTACCAGCAAACCACCAGAAGCTAGAGAAGCATGGGACTGATTCTTCCTCACAGCTCTCAGAAGGAACCAACCCCATGACACTTTGATCTTAGAATTTCCAGCCTCTAGAACTGCGAGATCATCAATTTCTGTTGTTTAAACCACTTGGTTTGTGGTACTTTGTTACAGTAGCCCTAGCAAACGAATACAACAACTAAGCCATTAAAGTGAAAGGAAACTCACTTAAGTTCTAATTTTCCCCTCAAACATGACAGATGCTTTCTAAAATTCACTTTTCCTGCTTGTTGAAGCTCCCTACTAAGCCTACCCATGTTTAGGGTGTACCTTGGGAACAAAGGTGGCTTCTTTCCAATAATGGCAGAGGGAAGAAGTTAACCTCAAACATGAAAGCGTGGGTAAATTACACTGAGAAGACTTGAATTGGGACTTTCTATGGGATTTCATGTAGTCTGGATCACGGAGAGGGGATTAGGTATGTTTATAGGGGTTTGTTTGCATATGTTCATGCCTTAGGAATTGGGTGCTCAAAGGATTTTTTAGTAAAGCTTTTAAAGATAATTATTAAGAAGGAAAAATGTAGATGAAATAAGAATCACATTCTTCAGGAATAAATATCATGTTTATATGACTATGATGGTAGTTACAGAATGAGAATGTGTTTCTGGAGATTAGCAGTATGGACCAAAATCCTCTCAGCAAAACCGACATTTCACTCCACCACAGTGGATTTGATAACATTAATTTCTTTGCTCTGTTCCATTTAGTTTCCAGACCAAATGCTTTTAAATATTTATCATCCAAAATAGTTTGAATTTTAATTCTTATTAGAATGACAATTGTTTTCAAACAGGCTTGAAATTAATTTCTAAAATAAACTTAGTTTCTGAAACGGAGTTTTTTCTGTTATTCATAATATATCAGTTTCCTTTAGCTTTTGGCCTGCATTCAAGCGGACAAACAATCCCCATATTCTTCCTTTTTCAGTTAGTTAACTTGTTATATTATTTAGTATTTTAGTCATAAAAGTACAACGTGAAGATATGAGGCATCTACCCCTGAGAAGTTACAGAAAGTACAAAAATACTTCCTGCTAAACTGTATTACCACTCTTGATTGAAAATTCTCTTAATGATAATACTTTTTGTTATGCTTAGTATAAAGAACAATTACAAAACCTTGCTATCCCTTTGTCCAGGAAACCACGTATCATGGTTTTTAAAAAAAATTTTGGGGGGCACCTGGGTGCCTCAGTTAAGGTCCGACTTCGGCTCCTGTCGTGATCTCACAGTTCATGGGTCAGAGCCTGGCATTGGGCTCTGCTCAGAGCCTGGAGCCTGCTTCAGATTCTGTGTCTCCTTCTCTCTCTCTGCCCCTCCCCAACTCGTGCTCTGTCTTTCTCTCAAAAACAAATAAACGTTAAATTTTTTTAAAATTATTTTTCAACACTTAATGGTATAATTTATCTGAGGGTTTAAATACATATTTTTAAACTTTTTGAGACAAGTGTGGATTCACGTGTGTCAGTGGGAAGCAATACAAGAAGAATCTGTGTACTCTAACTCGCCTCAATGGTCATATCCTGCAAAACTGTAGAATACCACAGCCAGAATATTGACATTGATACAGTCAAGATACAGAACAGCTCCATTACCACAGAGATCTCACATGTTGCCCTTTCATAGCTACACCTATTTTCTCCAGTTTCCACATCTCTTATGCCTTGGCAACCACTAATCTGTTGTCCATTTCTACAATTTGTTATTTTAAGGTTATATACATACAGTACAAACATATAGTACATAATTCTACACGTCTCTGGAGATTTATTCAGGTTGTTGGATCCATAGTTTGTCCGTTTTCATTGTTGCATTATTCCATGTGCCACAGTTTAATGATTCACAGTTTAATGATTCACTTTTTGAAAGGTATCTAGATTTCTCTGGAACAAATGGTCAGGAGTACAATTGTTAGGTCATATGGTAGATGCATATTTAGTTTTCTTCTTTTTTTTTTTTTTTCAATATATGAAGTTTATTGTCAAATTGGTTTCCATACAATACCCAGTGCTCATCCCAAAAGATGCCCTCCTCAATACCCATCACCCACCATCCCCTCTCTCCCACCCCCCATCAACCCTCAGTTTGTTCTCAGTTTTTAAGAGTCTCTTATGCTTTGGCTCTCTTCCACTCTAACCTCTTTTTTTTTTTTTTTCCTTCCCCTCCCCCATGGGTTTCTGTTAAGTTTCTCAGGATCCACATAAGAGTGAAACCATATGGTATCTGTCTTTCTCTGTATGCCTTATTTCACTTAGCATAACATTCTCCAGTTCCATCCATGTTGCTACAAAGGGCCATATTTCATTCTTTCCCATTGCCACGTAATACTCCATTGTGTATATAAACCACAATTTTTTTTTATCCATTCATCAGTTGATGGACATTTAGGCTCTTTCCATAATTTGGCTATTGTTGAGAGTGCTGCTATAAACATTGGGGTACAAGTGCCCCTATGCATCAGTACTCCTGTATCCCTTGGGTAAATTCCTACCAGTGCTATTGCTGGGTCATAGGGTAGGTCTATTTTTAATTTTTTGAGGAACCTCCACACTGTTTTCCAAAGTGGCTGCACCAATTTTTAGTTTTCTAATGAAACTGTCATATTGTTTTCCACAATGGCTGTGCCATCTTATATTCCTACTAGCAACATGTGAATGTATGCAATGTGTCAGTGGTCCTCACCAGTATTTAGTGTTGTCACTATTTTTTATTTTAGCTACTTTGATAGATGTGCAGTGGTTTATCTCATTGTGGTTTTACTTTGCATTTCCCTAGTGGCTAATGATGTTCAGTGTCTTTTAAAGTGTGTTTACTTGCCGTTCTTTCTAGTGAAATGTCTGTTCATATCTTTTGTCCATTGTCAAATTGGTTTAACTGCTTGGATTGTTTACTGCTGAATTTTGAGATGTGTGTGTGTGTGTGTGTGTGTGTGTGTGTGTGTGTGTGTGTTTTGTTGTTGTTTTGTTTTTTAGAGAGAGAGAGTGTGAGGGGGGAAAGTGTCAGAGGGAAGGAGAGAGAATCTTAAGCAGGCTCCACATTCAATGTGGCACCTGATGCAGGACTTGATCCCATGACTCTGGGATCATGACCTGAGCTGAAATCAAGAGTCAGGCACTCAACTGAGCCACCCAGGTGCCCTGAGAGTTCTTTATATAATCTAAATACTGGTCCTTTGTTGAACATGTAGTCCACAAATATTTTTCTCTTGCCCTGTAACTGGTCTTTTCATCCTTTGCAAAAGAATCTTTCATAAAGCAAAAGTTTTTAATTTTGTAGTCTAATTTGCCAATTAGACTTTTATGGATCATGCTTTTCGTATCAAATCTAAAAGCTCTTTGCAAATACTAAGATCCCAGAGATTTTCTTCTATTTTTTTCTAAAAGTTTTATAGTTTTATATTTTACAGTTTTAGTCAACTTTTGAATAAAGTGTGATACTTAAGTCAGGATTTTTTTTTTTTTTTTTTTTTTTTTGCCTATGTATGTACAAATGCTCCAGCCTCATTTGGTGAAGAGGCTATCTTTCCTTCATTAAATTTCTTTTTGCTTCTTTATATTTATGTGGATTTATTTCTGAATTTTCTGTTTTGTTTCATTGAGCTACGTGTCTATTTCTTCATCAATACCACAAAGTCTTGATTACTAATAGCTAACAAAGTCTTGAACTTAAGTAGACTGATTCCTCCCACTTCATTCTTTTTCTAAAGTGTTTTAGCTATTCTGCGTTCTTTGTCTTTCCATATAAATGTTAGAATAGTCTTGTCTTCATCTATGGAAAATCTTGCTGGAATTTTAATAGGAGTTGCCTTAAGCCTCTATATCAATTTTGAGTAAGTGATGTCTAGACTATGCTGAGTCTTATCATTTATGGACACAGTATGTCTCACCATTTATTTAGATCTTTGATTTCGTTCCTTAATGCTTTGTAGTTTTGGGCATACATGTGCTATACATGTTTTGTTAGATTCATACCAAAGCATTTCACTTTTTTTTTTTGAGCAATTATAAATGGTATTATAAGTTTCAGTGACCTTGATCACAACTAGCATATAGTTATATAATTGAGTTTTGCACATTTATCTTACGTCTTGCAACCTTGCTGAACTCACTGGTCCTCCTCCTCCTCCTCCTCCTCCTCTTCCTCTTTCTCCTCCTCATCATTTTGTAGATTCGTTGGGATTTTCTATGTAGACAATTATGCCATCTGCAAAAAGGGAAGTTCTATTTCTTCTTTTCTGAACTCTATGCCTTTTATTTCCTTTTCTTGTCTTTCAGTGGTGGACAGAATTTCCAGCACAATGTTGAATAAGAGTGGTGAGAGGTGACTTCCTTGCCTTGTTTCTGATCTTAAGGGGGAATGCCTTTAGTCTTTGACTATTAAGTATAATGTTAGCTGTAGGATTTTTGTAGACACTCTTTAACCGTGTGAGGAGTTTTGCCTCTATTTCTATTCTTCTGAGTGTTTTTTTTATATCATGAATAGGTGTTAAATTTTGTTGACTGCTTTTTATCAATTGATGTGATCGTGTAATTTTTTTCTTTTGTATACTGTTAGTATGGAAGATTAAATTGAATTTCAAACATTCAGACTTGCATCTCTGGAATAAACTCCACTTGGTTATGGACTATAATTCTTGCATGTTGCTGAATTCTATTTGCTAATGTTTTAAGGATTCTTTGCATCTATATTCATAAAAGATACTGATTTGCATTTTTTTTCCATTTTTGTCTTATTTGTTATCAGGATAATACTAGTTTTATCATGTGAATTGGGGAGGGTTTCTTCCCCTTGCATTCTTTGAAAGAGATCATACAGAATTTACATCAAACCAGCTGGGATTGGAGATTTCTTTTTGGAGTTTTAAATTATGAATTAATAATTTCCTTAATAGTTATAGAGTGATTGAAATTATTCCATATTGGGTGAGTTGTGCTGATTTGTGTTTCTTGAGGAATTAGTACATTTCATCTAAGTGTCAAATTTATATTTCTAGAGCTATAGTATTCCCTTTTAATGTTTATATTTGAAATTTATATTTCTAGAGTTATAGTATTCCTTTTTGATGTCTGCAGGGTGTATAGTGATACCTGATTTCATTCCTGATATTGGTGATTTGTGTCATCTCTTTTTTATTTCTTTAGTCTTACTAGAGGTCTGCAGGTTTTATTGATCTGTTCAAAGAACCAGTGCTTTCATTGATTTTCTCTATTTTTTTTCTTTCCTTTTCGTGGAGTTTTAGTTTTCTTTTTATTATTTCCTTTTTGTGCTTGATTTAGGTTTATTTTGTTTTTCTTTTTTATGTTCTTGAGGTGGGGCTTCAATAATTGATTTGAGATTTTTTCTTTTATACTATATGCATTTAATGTTATACATTTATCTTTCAATGTAGTTTTAAATTTTTCTTGAGACTTCTTTTTGATCCATGGATTATCCTAGTATTTAGAGATTTTCCTGTTATCTTTCTGATATTTGTCCATTGCAGTGGAAGGAAATGTTGTTTATGATTTCAGTTTTAAAAAATTTGTTAAGTTTATTTTTAGCCCAGGATATAGTTTGTCTTGGTATATATTCTATGGGCACTTGAAAAGAACATGTATTCTGCTGTTGTTGGATAGATGTTCTATAAATGTGTGCTATGTACTCTTGGTTGATGGTATCATTGAGCTCTATACATTCCTGCTGATTTTTTTGATTAGTTGCTCAATCAGTTGTTGAGACAGAGGAGTTAAAATCTCCAACTATAATTGTTGATTTGTCCATTTTTCCTTTCAGTCGTATCAATTTTTGTTTCATATCTTTTGCAGCCCTGTTGTTTGGTGCATACACATTGCTATGTCTTCTTGGTGGACTGATCCTTTTATAATTATATAATATCTCTCTCTGCCTCCAGTAATTTACTTTGCTCTGAAGTCTACTTTGTCCGGTATTAATATAGCCACTACTGCTTTCCTTATACTAAAGTCTGTGTGATATCTGTTTCCATCCTTTGACCTTTAGCCTGTCATTATATTTGAAGAGTTTGTAGACAGAATATTGTTGAATCATGATTCTATATTCATTTTGCCAAATTCTTTCCCTTGGCATTATTTAGACCATTTAGGTTTAATATAATTATTGGTATGTAAGGGCTTTGTCATTTTATTTTTTGTTTTCTTTTTGTTCTCTCTCTTTTTTTTAACCTTCCTAGGGGTACTGGGATATTTTTTAGAATTCCATTTTAAGTAATCTAGTGTTTTTAGTGTATCATTTTGTATAGCATTTTTAGTAGTTGCTCTAGGTATTAATATATATATTTTAATATATAATATATATAAATAATATTTATATATAAATACACCTCAATAAAAAATGCAGACACTAGTAGTCTGAAAATTTTCAGTTTACTCTTTTCTTCATTTTATGTTCAACTGGAGTGTAGACACTTTATTTTCTTTAACATGTCTTTGCCCTCCCCCATTTATAATTTGCTCTACATATATTCCCCCATTTAAATATTTGCTGTTCATGTGTTTAGAAGGTTATTAATTATTGGGCTCCTAGGTGGCTCAGTTGTTGAGTGTCTAACTCTTGATTTTGGCTCAGGTCATGATCCCAGGGTCGTGGCATCGAGTTCTAAATCAGGCTCTCCACTGAACAGGGAGCCTGCTTAACATTCTCTCTCTCTCTCTCTCTCTCTCTCTCTCTCTCTCTCTCTCTCTCTCTTTCTCTCTCTCTCTCTCTCTCTCTTTCTCTTTCTCCTTCTGCCCCTCTCCCCCACTCATCCTCTCTCTCTCTCTCTCTAAAATAAAAACAAAAAAACAACAAAAAGGTTATTGATTATTGATTCAATACCCTTAATAGATAGGCCTGTTCTGATTATCTATTTCTTCTTGAGTGAGTTTTGACAGATTGTGTCTTTCAAGGAATTGGACCATTTCATCTAGGTTATCAAATTTGTGGGCATAGCATTTGTTCACAGTATTCCTTTTTATCCTTTTAATTTTGATGGGATCTATAGTGATAGCCCCTCTTTAATTTCTGATGATTAGTAATTTGTGTCTTCTGATTTTTTTTTTTTAATTTTCTTGGTAAGCTTGGCTAGAGGCTTATTGATTTTATTGATCTTTGGTTGTTTTTCCCTATTGATTTCCTGTTTTTGCTTTCACTGATTTCTGCTCTAATTCTTAATATTTATTTTTTTTCTGCTTACTTTGGATTTAATTTGCCTTTGTTTGTTTGTTTTAGTTTCTTCAGGGGAAGCTAAGATGCTTGATTTTAGATCTTTCTTCTTTTCTAATGTATACATTTAAATGCTACAAATCTCTCTCTAAGCACTACTTTTACTGTATCCAACAAATTTGGTAAGTTATGCTTTTATTTTCATTTAGTTTAAAATATTTTAAAATTTCCCTTGAGATTTCTTATTTGACCCATGTATTATGCATCTGTATGTTGTTTAACTTCTGTGATTTTGAGATTTTAAGTTATCTCTCTGTTACTGATTTCTAATCCAATCTAATTCTGTATGATTTCTATTGATCTAAATTCTCAGGTGGTTTTATGGCCTAGAATGTGGTCTATCTTGGTGAATGGTCAATAATAATAGCAACAATGTATTTGATTAGGTATGCTTATCATAGTATCATAGTATCATAGTATGTGTGTATGTATATATATATATATATGCTTATATTTGCTTGTATATATAAATAAAATGATGGACAGCAATGATACAGAGATGAAAAAAATAAGATTATTTTGTTATTATAAGGTACTCACACTACTTGTGTACTGGTATAGTGGTATCCATTTGAAAGTGGACTTGCCAGGGCACCTGGGTGGCTCAGGTTTTTAAACATCCAACTTTGGCTTAGGTCATGATCTCATGGCTGGTGAGTTTGAGCCCTGCATGGGGCTCTACGCTGACAGCTCAGAACCTGGAGCCTGCTTCAGATTCTGTCTCTGTCTCTCTCTGCTCCTGCCCCTCCCCAGCTCACATATTGTCTCTCTTTCTCTCTCTCAAATATAAATAAACATTAAGCAAAATTAAAAAAAAGTAAGTGGGTTTGGATTAGTTGTATATGTATATTGAAAACTCTAGGACAACCAGTAAAAAAAGTAAAAAAAGAAGCATAACTGATATGCTAAGAAGGGAGAGAAAACAGAATCATATAAAATGCCCAATTAAAACCACAAAAGGCAGAGAAAGACTGGAAGACTCTTATGACTTTGTTAACATTTGCTAAGTAGAGCAAGGGTACTGGATGATGAACTGCTCACAGTTTAACAAAAGACCACAAGAGAAACTGAAATAGAGAGTATATTATTCATAAGTCCTGGAAGAAGTACATAGCATGCTTCGAGATGCCATATGGGGAAGCTGAGGCAGAATCCAGGCAGAGAGAGAGAGAGAGAGAGAGACAGGACCCAGGGCACATACCTTTATTAGAGCCCATTGGTATTGTTTAGATTGGGTAATTTCTTTTCTTCTTTGTTTTTTTTTTTTTAATATTTATTTTTGAGAGAGAGAGAGAGGGAGAGAGAGACAGAAACAGAATCCAAAGCAGACTCCAGAGTCTGAGCTGTCTGCACAGAGCCCTACATGGGGCTCTAACTCATGAACCATGAGATCATGACCTGAGCTGATGTCAGCTGCTTAACCAGCTGAGCCACCCAGGTGCCCCTAGATTGGGTAATTTCTATTTTCCTATCCTCATTTTACTGATTCTTTCCTCTGTCTCCTTTATTCTGTTATTGAGCCTCTCCACTGAGTTTTAAGTTTTTTTTTAATTCCAGTATGGCTAACGTGCAGTGTTGTATTAATTTCAGGTGTACAATATAGTGATTCAACAATTCTATATATCACCCAGTGCACAACATGATAAGTGCACTCCTTAATTCCCATCACTTATTTCACCCATCTCCCCATCCACCTCCCCTCAGGTAACCATCAGTTTTTTCTCTATGGCTAAGAGTCTGTTTCTTGGTTTCTCTCTCTCTCTCTCTCTCTCTCTCTCTCTCTCTCTCTCTCCTTGCTTGTTTGTTTTGTTTCTTAAATTCCATATATGTGTGAAATCATATGATATTGGCTTTTTATGACTGACTTATCTTACTTAGCCTTATATTTTCTAGCTACATCCATGTCATTGCAAATGGTAAGATTTCATTCTTTTTTATGGCTGAATCATGTTCCATTGTATATAGATATACCTCTTCTTCTTTATGCATTCATCAGTTGATGGACACTTGGACTGCTTCCATAGTTTGGCTATTACAAATAATGCTGCAATAAACACCAGGGTGCATGTATCCTTTTGAATTAGTGTTTTGCATTTTTTGGGTAAATGCCCAGTGGTGCTATTCCTGGATTGTAGAGTAGTTCTATTTTTAATTTTTTAGGAACCTCCATACTGTTTTCCATAGAGGCTGTACCAGTTTACATTCCCACAAATAGTGCAAGAGGGTTCCCCTTCGTCGACATCCTCACCAACACTTGTTGTTCCTTGTGTTTTTGATTCTAGCTGCTCTGACAGGTGTGAAGTGATATCTTGTAGTTTTGATTTGCATTTCCCTGATGATCAGTGATGTTGAGCATCTTTTCATATGTCTGTTGGCTATCTGTATGCCTTCTTTGAAGAAATGTCTGCTGTGTCTTCTGCCCATTTTTAATTGTATTATTTGTTTTTTGGGTGTTGGGTTGTATCAGTAGCTTACATATTTTGGATACTAACCCTTTATCGAATACGTCATTGGCAAATAACTTCTCCCATTCAGTAGGTTGCCTCTTAGTTTTATTGATTGTTTCCTTCGCTGTGCAGAAGTTTTTTATGTGTGTAGTCCCAATAGTTTTCCTTTTATTTCCCTTCTTCAGGAGACATATTCTAGAAAGATGTTGTGATGGCAAATGGCAGAGAGATTACTGTCTGTGCTCTCTTTTAGGATTTTTATGGTTTCGGGTGTCACATTTAGCTCTTTAATCCATTTGAGCTTATTTTGGTGTATGGTGTAAGAAAGTGGTTTATTTTCATTCTTTTGCATGTATCCAGTTCTTGAAGAGACTTTTTCTCATTGGATATTCTTTCCTGCTTTCCTACTTCTTCTCACTGGATTTTCCTCATGGATTAATTGGCCATGTAAGTATGTGATTATCTTGGGTTTTCTATTCTGTTCTGTTGATCATTAAGTCTATTTTGGGGCCAGTACCATACTGTTTTGATTACTACAGCTTTGTAATATAACTTGAAGTCTGGATGTGATACCTCCAGCTTTGCTTTTCTTTTTCAAAATTGCTTTGGCTATTTGGGATCTTTTGTGGCTCCATGTAAATTTTAGGATTGTTTGTTCTAGTTATGTGAAAAATGCTGTTAGCATTTTGATAGGGATTACATTAAATGTGTAGATTGCTTTGGGTAGTATAGACATTTTAACAATATTTGTTCTTTCTAATCCATGAGTATGAAATATGTTTCTGTTTCTTTGTGTCATCTTCAATTTCTTTCATCATTGCTTTATAGTTCTCAGAATATAGGTCTTTCACCTCTTTGGTTAGGTGTTTCCTAGGTATCTTATTATTTTTGGTGCAATTGTCAATTGAATTCTTTCCTTAGTTTCTCTTTCTGCTGTTTCATTATTAGTGTATAGAAACGTAACAGATTTCTGCACATTAATTTTGTATCCTGTGACTTTACTGAATTCATTTGTCATTTCTAGTAGTTTTTTGTTGTAGTCTTTAGGATTTTCTATAAATATCATGACATCTGTAAATAGTGACACTTTCACTCTTCTTTACCAATTTGGATGCCTTTTGTTTCTTTTTGTTTTTTAATTGGTGTGGCTATGAGTTCCAGGACTATGTTGAATAAAAGTGGTGAGAGTGGACATTCATGTCTTGTTCCTGATCTTAGGGGAAAGGCTCTCAGTTTTTCTCCACTGAGGATAATGGTAGCTGTGGATCTTTCATATATGGACATTATTATGTTGAGGTGTGTTCCTTCTAAACCTACTTTGTTGAGAGCTTTTATCATAAATGGATGTTGTACTCTGTCAAATGCTTCTTCTGCATCTGTTGAAATGATCATTTTTTTATCCTTTCTCTTATTGATGTTATCTATCAAATTGATTGATTTGTGAATATTAAACCAAACTTGCATCCTGGGAATAAATCCCACTTGATTTTGGTGAATGATTTTTTTTTTAATGTATTGTTGGATTCAGTTTGCTTATATTTTTATTGAGGAGTTTTGCATCTATGTTTATCAGAGATGGCCTGTAATTCTCTTTTTTTGTAGTGTCTTTATATGTTTTTGGTATCAGGGTAATACTGGCTTCATAGAATGAATTTGGAAGTTTTTCTTCTATTTTTTTGGAATAGTTTGAGAAGAGTAGGTATTAACTCTTCCTTAAGGTTTTGGTAGAACTCCCCTTGAAGCTGTCTTGTCCTGGACTTCTGTTTGTTGGGAGTATTTGGACTACTGATTCAATATTTTTTTAATTTTTTTTAATGTTTATTTATTTCTGACAGAGAAAGACAGCATGAGTGGGGGAGGGGCAGACAGAGAGGGAGACACAGAATCCGAAGCAGGCTCCAGGCTCTGAGCTGTGAGCACAGAGCTCGACGCGGGGCTCGAACTCACAAACCGTGAGATCATGACCTGCGCTGAAGTTGGTCGGTCGCTCAACTGACTGAGCCACCCAGGTGCCCCTAATTTACTTGTTGCTAATTGGTCTGTTCAAGTTTTCTATTTCTTCCTGCTGCAGTTTTGGTAGATTATGTTTCTAGGAATTTATCCATTTCTTCTAGGTTGTCTAATTTGTTGGCATATAGTTTTCATAATATTCTCTTACGATTGTTTGTATTTCTGTGGTGTTGGTTGTTATTTCCCTTTTTTCATTATGATTTTGAGTCCTTTATTTGAGTCCTTTTATTTTTTTCTTGGTGAGTCTAACTAGAGGTTTATCAATTTTGTTGATTTTTTCAAGGAATCAGTTCCTGGTTTCATTGGTGTGTTCTGTTGTTTTTTAGTTTCTATATGATTTATTTATGCTCTAATATTTATTATTTCCTTCCTTCCTTCCTCTGGTTTTGATTTTGTTTGTTGTTTTTTTTTTTCCTATCTCTTTTAGGTGTAAGGTTAGGTTGTTTATTTGAGATTTTTCTTGCTTCTTGAGATAGGCCTGTATTGCTATAAACTTTTCTTTTAGAACCACTTTTGCTACATCCCAAAGGTTCTGGGCTGTTGTACTTTCATTTTCGTTTGTTTTCATGTACTTTTTGATACTTCTTTGATTTCTTGGTTGACCCACTCATTTTTTAGTAGCATGTTATTTACCCTGCATGTATTTGTCATATTTCCATATTTTTTCTTATGGTTGACTTCTAGTTTCATAGCATTATGGTCAGAAAAGATGTATAGTGTAACTTTGATATTTTTGAATTTGTTGAGGTTTGTTTTGTGGCCTAAAATGTGATCTATTCTGGAGAATATTCCATGTGCACTTGAAAAGAATGTGTATCCTGCTGTTTTAGGATGGAATGTTCTGAATATACTTGTTAAATCCATCTGGTCTAGTGTGTCATTCAAAGCCACTGTTTTCTTATTCATTCTCCATTTGGATGATCTGTCCATTGATGTAAGTGGGGTGTTAAAGTCCCCTACTATTATTGTATTACTATTGATTAGTTTCTTTATGTTTGTTCTTAACTGTTTGATGTATGTGGGTGCTTCATGTTGGGTGCATAAATATTTACAATTAATATATCTTTTTTTGACTGTCCCCTTTGTTATAATTTTTTAATGTTATTTATTTATTTATTTATTTATTTATTTACTTATTTATTTATTTATTTTGAGAGAGAGAGAGACAGCACATGAGCAAGGGAGGGGCAGAGAGAGAGAGAGGGAGACACAGAATCCGAAGCAGGCTCCAGGCTCTGGGCTGTCAGCACAGAGGCCAATGCGGGGCTTGAACCATGAACTGAGAGATCACGACCTGAGCTGAAGTTGGCCACTTAACTGACTGAGCCATCCAGGCTCCCCTGTCCCCTTTATACACTATCCTTTGTCTCTTTTACAGTCTTTGTTTTAAAGTCTATTTTGTCCAATATAAGTGTTGCTACTTGCCTTTCTTTTGATATTCATTTGTATGATAAATCTTTCTCTATCCCCTCACTTTCAATCTGCAGGTGTCTTTAGGTCTGAAATGAGTCTCCTGTAGGCAGTATAAAGATGGGTCTTTTTTTTTTTTTAACTCACTCTGTCACGCTATGTCTTCTGATTGGAGTGATTATTTCATTTACATTCAAACCAATTATTGATAGATACGTATTTATTGCAATTTTGTTACTTGTTTTGTGGTTATTTTGTAGTTTTTCTCTGATCCTTTCTTCTCTTTTGCTCTTTCCTGGTTTGCTGGTTTTCTTTAGTGATATAATTGGATTCCTTACTCTTTATTTTATTTTTTTGCATATATATTACTGTTTATTGATTTTTGGTCACCAATCAATTTGTACATAACATCTGCATATAGCAGTCTATATTAAGCTGATTGTCACTTAATTTTAAACTCATTCTTTATTTCTCTCCACTCCATGTTTCAGATATTTGGTATCATATTTTACATCCACTGAGTTCTTTGTTTTTTAATATCAGTTTTTCTTTCAGTATTTGCAGTTCTAAAATTTTATTTGGTTCTTTTTATATCTTCTGTTATTTGTTAAATCTTTCTAGTTCTTTGTGGACACTCAATTTTTTCATTCACTTTAAGGTGTTTGTAATTGCTCATTAAAACATTTTTTTTTCAAATGATGGCTGCTTTAAAATCTTCATCAGATAATTCTAATATCTCTATCATCTCTGTGTTAGAATCTATTGATGGTCTTCATTCAATTTGAGATCTCCCTGGTTCATGGTATGATCAGTGATTTTCAGTTGAAATCTGGACATTTTGGGCATTATGATACGAGGTTCTGGATCTCATTCACACCTTCTCATTTAGCTGGATTTTTCTGACACTGGTATGGCAGAGGATGGGAGGTGTACTGCCTTGTCACTGCTAGGTGGGTATGGAAGTTCAGGTTCCCCATTCAGCCTTCATTGACTCCTGAGGAAAGGGTTCCTCATTACTTCTGGGTGAGGATGAGCATTCAAGCTCCTCACTAGGGTTTCACTGATACCTCCCTAGCTGGGAGAGGTAGCAATCTCACATCAGGGCTTGCCATGCAGCCTCCACTGACATCACGTGGAGGAGGCAGGTTCATAATTGTTGGCATGTGGCAAAATTCTTGATTGTCTACTAGGCCTCCTCTGACACCACACCAGCAGAGGGAAGGGAGGAAGTGGTGCCTTATCACCCAGTAGAGATGGAAGTACAGGCTCCATATCTGGTGTTCTCTGACACCACCCTGTTAGGGTGGGAAGGCTGGGATATCTTGTTATAGCCTAGTGAGAGTAGAAGTCTGACTCTTTACTTGTGCTTTGCCGACATGGGTGGGTGTTGGAGCACTTTTTTTTTTTTTTTTCTGTGATGTTTGGCTAGAGTAGAGTGATTATTGTCTAAGAGTCTTCCATTTTACGAGGCTTCCTCTTTCCTTGTCCTCTGGCTAGAGAGGGTAGGCTTTTGTTGGGGCTTGTTTTGTCTACACATGTTAGTGTTTCTGGATTAGTAGCTTCTTCAGCAGCGAGTGTAGTATGTATGAGGAAAAAAAAAAAACAGTGAACTTACCATAATGTCATTCCTCAAGTCTCCATGTCCCTCAGTTATCAGTCCTTTTCATTCCACCTTCCAGAGTCTTGTGTTTGTTTTACATGTAATGTCCAGGGCTTTTAGTTGTACTTAATGGGAGTAGGGAAAAGCATATCTACTCCATTTCCTGAAGTGGAATTCCTCTATCATGGTTTTAAAAAACATAATTTTTGACCCCTGTACTTCAGGATAGTACATAGCAGACATACTACCATTTCTTGAATCAGTTTTTCCAGCTGCTTCTAAATATCTATGTTAATGTGATTAAGCGAATTACTGTGAAGCTGAAGGGGTCTTTTCTGCATAAGAGGTCTTGGGAAGTTAAAAATCTTTTGGGTTTCTTCGAATTCAATGAGAGGGCTTAATTTTGTCTTATTTTTAGGTTAGGATCTCTAATACAGGTCTATAGTTATCCTTTGGTCAGCCATTCATTCTCGTCTCCAGAATCTTCTTTCAAGCATAAAACCATTTTCAGCAGAGTACACATAAGGTTTACACGCACACAGTTTTGATGATGCTAAGAGATAAGGGTGTGTTTATGCTTCTGGCATTTGTATGTGTTTTAGATTATAGCCTTTCCCCCTCCTCCACATACACTGTTTTAAGAAAGTCATAATCAGAATGAGAAATGGCCCATACCTTCCTTTAGGGCTGCATGTAAAGGCACTTTCATTTCTGCCCTTCTCCAAAAGATGAAAGGTATAATGAGTACACTGTGAATGATTGAATGAGCTACAAGTCAATTGCTCTGAACTCTGTATTAATCCCACTTTCAATACAGAATGGAAGATGTCCTATGGTTCATTTAACTACCAAGTGGTATAAGCTGTTATTGTGTTATTCTCCAGAATTATAAAGTATTGCAAAACTTAATGTATAAAATACATGCAATAAAATGCTGGGCTGCCAAGCAAAGAAGACACCTTTGGTAATTTAAGGAGAGTAACTTTTAGAATGAACTGCAAACTCGCTCTTCGGTTCAAAATAGAATTGAGATATACGCTCCCCTCCCTTGCCCCAGATATTTCACTGAACTTCTGAAAGATGCATTTTGAAAAGTTTTTATAGACATTAAAAAACTAAATATGAGCATTTCCAATTTCTGTTTTAGTTACCTTCCTCTATCAGCTCACTAGTGGGACAGGCAGGGAGGGAATCCCAGGAAGTGAAGGAGTGAGAAATGTGCTATCCAGTTCCAGTCTCAAGGCTTCTGGGCTGTGAGGATAAAGCCTGGAGGAGTTATGGCAATATGTGCTTCTGAAACTGCGGTATCATTGACAGGTTGCATTTCAGAATAATTCAGATAACTTACCAGAGGGTGACCCTCAGATTGACAGTAAGTACACTATAGGAATGACCAGACTTCCAAGCTGTTCCCTTGAAGTTCTGATATTGCAGGAAGAGGGAAAGCAGTGAGCTATCAGAGCCAACCTAAACACGATGTTTATAGAAGGAGGGATGATGAGAAAAGACAGAGCAGATGATGCAGGGGACAGTGGGTTCCAGGGTTTGGATTTGGTCAGGCAGCGGCTGCAGAGATGTCTGGGTACATCCTCAGCTGGGCCCGTCAGCTGTGATCCAGAGAAGGGTGGAGGATGCCTACCATAGCCTCTGATGCTCCTGTTTAACTTGCTGCTGAAAGGGAGACTGGAGGGTTGTCTCACTGGTTGTCTTACAGAATCTGCACCTGGGTCAGAAAATATTCTTTGTGCCATTGACTTTTAGTAGCTGCATTTCGTTTAACATTAAGTGCTCTACCTAATGATTAGGAATGGAGCCTTTGATCCACCCAAACAAATCTGACTCAAAACTAAACGCTGTCACTACAAACTTAGGTTTGTTACCTTGTTAATTCTACAAAGCTCCTTTCCTCACCTTTCAAAGGAGAAGTAATGACACCTCCCTCACAGGGTTGTTGTGATGATTAAATATGATAACTTGATGAAGTGCTTGGCACAATATTAAAAGATCAGTGGTAATCACTGATAATATTTGCCATCATCACAGTATTAATTAACTTAGTTATTTATATGAAATAAATTTCTCTATAGCTTGTTTAAATTGTGATAGTTATTCAAAGGCAAACTTCAAAGAGACTAACATAGTTTGATCATCTGTTGACTGACACAGTATTTATTATGCATGTGAGCACAATGGCAGTTAGCTTTGTTTGCCCCTTGATAAACTCCTGGTGAGAACTGGCAAAGCTCCTGGGTACATGCTCTCTGGATGAGGCCATGCTAGGATTTGACTCCTGCCCAGAAATGCTTCTGCTGCAGAAATTTCTTGCCAGATCATTAAAGTTTTAGAATATTTTCAACCAACAAAGTACATAAAACAGGTATTCCCAGTTTTGTAGGGAAGACCACGCACAGGTGGGAAATAAGTGACCAGCAAATACTGTTGGCTGAAAATGTTTAACAAATTAACCACACACTTTTTTTCCATTAAGTCAGAGGAGAAAGATGTTGTTTGGTTTAAATGGTAACTAAAGTTTGTCATTTAGATTTGGAGGATCACACTGGAGCTTGGGAAGATGGTCAGCACCAAGGCTTTTGGCCTCCTCCACTTTCCAGGTTAGACTTGGCTTTGCTGAGTGCAACATTTGAGGAGGAGATGCTCCCCACAGGTCCGATGGCCCCAGGGCTCAGCCTCTGACCACAATCGGAGGTCTGCTCGGGCTTTGGTGGAGGTTCCTCCACTACAACTGCTGTCTGGACACCTGCTGGCATAGGCTCACTTATCCCAGGAACTTTGACCATTTATCCCAGGCACCTGGCCTCTTCTACCTCTCGGCCCTTGCCTCTCTCTCCTTGTCCTCATAGTCTGTCCCTGTCCTTCTCCCCAGTGTGGTCAGCAACAAGAGCACTTAGGTTTCTCCACACGATCTGCATTATGCCATGGACAGAACTGCTTAGCAGTGCTTAGAGTACACACTGTAAAGGAATTTGGGGATATGCTAATGAGGAAGCCCATAACCAGAAGCAGAGAAGATTCACAATCAAATTGCAATAAATCTGCAGAGACTCCTTAAAGAACAAGACACACAGCAAAAGCCTGATTGCTGGAAAAACTGCTTTGCAAATGAGTAGTACGGCTGCTGAATCTTTGAAAAGACAGCAGTACTTTCAGAGAGACACAACCGAAGGCCCTAACCACATATTAGTCAGCCCAAATGACTGGCCGATGAATGATAGTGCCGCATGTGCAATCTCTCTCAGAAGAGTTTCTGGAGGGATTCAGGTTTGAATGCTGATGTGGAAAGTAAATAAAATGTTCCAATTTGCTCTTCTCTCTTCCTCCTCAACCAACTGCCCCTGGCCCATCTCCCAGATTTGTATTCTCCCCTGCTTGCTCTGCCTACATCAACAGCCTTGAACAGCACAGAGTTGCTAAGTGACATACAATTCTATCCCATTTTCATCTTAAAGGACCAAATTAGTATATCAATGAATGTCACGTCCGTGTGATGATGAGTACAATTTATAAGTTAAGATTTTGAGGTAAAACGGAACATAAAAAGCTAAATAATTTTGGACAAGTTCATATGGATGTCTTTAAACATCCACCTATATACTCCATTAGGTGAATTCATTGAAGATTGTGATGTACTATATTATAATATTTGATGAAACGTAAAGTATTATTTCTTTTCATGAAAATTCACAGGACCATGATTATATGGCAGAGTCTTTCTCTCGTTACTTTTAAAATAACAAAATTTCATTTTTCCTCATTTAGGGTCAAATCAGCGATCCAGAGGTATATCAGAATAAGACAGTACTTTATATGTTGTACCAGATTAAATCCTGATCTTCTCAATGTGAAGTTTAGACTTTGTAAAGGAAAAGCAAATAACTTTTCTTCCGAGTTAAAGACAGAGTGCTGCTTAACTGTTTCTCTTAACTGATTCTGTGGTGAAAAGAAATAGGAACGTTCCAACTTAACAGTTGGCACATTTTTTTTAAAGCCTCCTTTTTCTAAAGACTTCTTTTTCTATTTATCTTCAGGCCTAGTTCATAAAGCTTTAATGGGCTTTAGGATTCAATGCTTGGTAACATGAAATCATAGACTCTGAGGGTGGTAAGGATTTGAACACGTTATGTTTCTCAGAAGGTTGTGACTTGCCCAAAGTCCCATGAGTGGGGGCTGAATGGTCAAGGATTTGCAGTTAGGTTCTGTATTCTTTCTGGTTATAGATGAAAAACTAAGGAACAGAGGATGTGGATCTTGTATAGGTGGATTATAAAGGTAGACTAAACTAGAAATTCCTTGTGACTTCTTAGGCCCAGATTGAAAGAAATTTATTTTGAGAATTGAAAACAAACAAATTGTGCTGGTTCATGGTCAAATTCCACATTAGATGGAAGTCACCACAATTCCCCATTTGGCCTCACATCCACTGTGACCACCTGGATTCAAGGTTCAAGTCCTCTGCCGTTGGGTACAAGTCACCTCTTGTGACGTTGCAGTAAACTAGTCTCCTTGATCCTACCCTTGCCCTCCCACCTCCCCCTCCAATCTACTCTCATCTCAGCAGCCTAGAGTGATTTTGGCTTTTTGTCTGACAAAGCATCATGTCATCTGTTTCCTCACTTCATCTTTTGTCACTCTTGTTCATTCTATTGCAGTCCCCTAGCCCTCCTTGTATTTCCTTGTACATGCTAGGTCCTCTCTAATCTCAGGGTTTTACATTTGCTGTTTCCTTTACTTAGAATGCTTTTCCAACATATTGCATGGCTTGCATTTCTTTCAGATTTTTGTTCAAACGTCACTTCAATGAATCCTGGCCTGACTATTCTAGTGCAGTTGCAATCATTGGCACTTTCCATTTTCCTTTCCTGCTTCCCGCAGCCATGGCATTCATTACTTATAATATATTGCATATTTCTTTAGGTAGTTTAGCGACTACTTCAGAATGCAGACATTGTGATGGTACTGTTTTTTCATGGCTGTATCTCCGATGTCTAGAACAATGTCTGACCCGCAGGAGATGCCCGGTAAATGTTGGGTGAATGCATGAATGAGCAGTGCGATAACAAGACCTCTGGGATATTCAAAAGATTATGTTTTCTCAGGCTTTTTTGTTTTGTCTTTTGTTGTTGTTGTTGTTGTTGTTGTTGTTGTTATGGACTGAACCTTGTTAAAGCGTCCTGCTGTAGCATGAAACTTTCCAGCGTAAGAAAATTTACGTTTTTTGGACGTAGTCTGCTTTTTTTTTTTTTGCACAGCTAAACCAACAAACATATATCTTTCTTGAGTTAATTACTGGAAAGGAAATATGCTGTAAAGCCAAACCAAAACAAAAGCCACTTTCCTAAAACTCTATAAAGAATATATTTTCATCCTGGTAAATTAGGAAAAAACACAATTGTCTCTTTCTTTCTTCTTCTGAGTTCTTCAAGAAATCTCAAAGAAAAAAAATGTAGACAGGAGGTCAGCACTCATGAATCAGATTTCCTCTTGATGGACTTTTTATAGACCTATAACAAAGTGAAGCCCTGGAAATTGTGTTAGGTAATGGGGATTCTGACAGACCCTTTAAGTACGTGGAACTAGGAGGTGCTGCTATAATTCTGCTGCTTCAGATGAAAATTTCAAGTGTTTTCATTAGGTACAACAGCTGTTTCTATTACAGATAACAGATCTCAGAGGTGGTGATGCTGATATCAACTTCTAGTGGGCTCAGAACACAGTGTAGCTTGTACAATTAGGTTTTTTTAATTATTTTTTTCTGCACACGCAAATTAACTCTGTAGCAGTAAAAGGAAATTACTTACTTGCTACCGGAATTGTCTGAAAGTGATATGATCATCCTCTGTAGAGTCACATTAACCAAATTAAAAGCCCTTGGGAAAAATTTGGCACCCTGTTCCTTCCCATTCACATCTTCGTAAAGACCTCTCAGGAGCTTCCATTTAGAAAAAGTTAGGATCATTACCAGGGCTTTTAATTTGGAAAGATGAGCTGCTCACCAGTGAGTCCTTCTAGACACCTAGTGGTTGAGTAGAGTGGCTCTGCAGTGTTCCAACCTCAGAGGCCTTGACATTACTATCCTCCTGATTCTTGCTTGCAGGTGTTTTCCAGCACAGGACACAGGTCCATAGCTCTGCTGCTGAAGCTTGTCTCCAAGATAGATGCTATCATTTCATTCTCCTCATGAACGCACTTGTCCTCAGAGAAATGGAATCTATTCCTCCAACCCTGTGAATCTGGGCTGGCCTGTAACTACTTCAACTAGTAGAATATGGTGGAAGTTCTGGAAGTGGCCTTAAAGAATACTGGTGGTTTCCACTTCCTTTCTCTTGAAATATTTCCTCTTGGAACCCAGCTGTAATGCTGTTTAAAGCCTCATTCACATGGACAGGCCACATGGGTAGGCACTCCAGTCAGCTGTGTCAACCATATGAGGGAGCCATGTTGTAGTCTAGTGCATCTTAGCCTTCAGATGACTCTAGCCCCAGGCACAGAAGCCAGTTGATTGAACTACATGAGAGACAGTGAGCAAGATCCACCCCTAGCTGAGTCTCGTCAGCTCACAGAATTGTGAGAGATAATATTGATTATTCTAAACCACTATATTTGGGTGATTGATGACACAGTAATAAATAACTGCAATAGCAGCAAAGTGGGAAGTCATAGGCTAAACATTTCTTTGAATGTAAGCATCAAAAACTACCTTATTGTGAGGTGGAATTGGTGGTTATCTGTAAGATGTAGGTAGGTATAGACAAATGTCAATTTCTCTTCCACCTTTTTAGCTAGTCCTTGGAATTTCATTGCCGGACTGCCACTTTATTATCACTTGGATTTGTAAGTGCAAAGATGTAGTGTACAAAGGTATATACTTTTGGGATGGATAATGCTATAAACCAGGGCACAGCATACGTTTTCTGTGTAGGGTCAGTTAGTAAATATTTTAGGCTTTGTGAGCTATACAGACTCTCTAGCAACTACTCAACTTGGCCAAGGTGACATAGACCATATGTAAATGAATGACATGGCTGTGTGCGATAAATTTTATTTACAAAAATAGGTGACTAGTTGGTTTTGACCTGTGCGCTCTAGTTTTCTAACCTCATGCCAAAAATGATTTCTATAGCGAACAGAGATATTTGATTCTTTTGCTTGACTCTCATCAGCATTGCATTTGGTTTACCTTCAGCTGCAATTCCTCTTGCCATTTCTTCTGAGTCTCCTTTGTATGGTTTTCTTCTTAAGTTTGGAATGTGCTCTGCAAGGCTCTCTTCTTATTCTATGCTCTTTCTCAGCCATCTCACCCTCTCTTATGATTTCAGTTGATATCAATTTGCCAACAACTAAAAAAAATCTCTATTTGGTCTTTTATCCAGAACTCCAGACTCCTGTACTTTCCCTTGGATATCTTGGCCAGCACCCTAAGCTCAATGCATTTTTGTGCCAGTTATTAGCCCATAATCTCTTAACTCCAAACCCACCCTTCTATGATTAACTCTGTGATGCTGGGGGCTGGAACTCTGCAAACCTCATTTTTGTTTTGCCAGTTGTTAGTCTCCATCATTAGGAGGTGATATAGAGGCATTGCAATGCCAAAGGAGAAAGGAGGGACTTGCTGCTGACTTCCTGCCCTTTGGGGTTCCTGTGAGCGTCTCTGAAACAGGCTTCTTTGCTCCAGAAAGTTGTGTTCTTTTCTGTAGTAGCAGGTGAATCTAGTTTTTCCGAAAGTTGCACAATTACCTCCATTACCACTCCCTCCCTGCTCCTGCCACCCTCCCTCCCATCAACACCAGTAAGTTAGTGCCCCCTCCTAAGTCTGGATCTCAACCCTTCAGGATTCCGCTCCAAGAGTGGAGATAATAGCACCAGTTGAGCAATGCCTTCTAGTGGGAGGTCTAAGTTTTGGTCCAGCAGGGTCCTTGCTCCAAATTTTGAAGTTTTAGTAATTCCAGTCTCTTCTCTTTCATTTCCCAGCCCTAATGGGTGGTAGCTGCTCCTTTTAATTGCTTCTTCTGTGCTAAATTTATGGTTCTCCTTTGTTTTTTCAGTTCCCTAGTTAACAATGACATACATACCTAGTTAGCCATTCTTTATATTAAATTCCCTTTCAAGTCTCCTGACTGGATTCTGAAAGAGTTTACAGTCTCAGCCCAAAGCTACACTTTTGAAGGGCTTTCTTCCTTAGTAAATGGTACCAGCGAACCTCTCGCCATTCCCCGCCCAGTGACTCAAGCCCAATGTCTGGGCATCATTCTTACTTTTCCTGTTCTCTAAACTCCCTTATGCACTCAGTGAACAAGGCCTGTAGATTTGGCTTCCTGCACATTCCTTCTATCTGTCTGCTTCTTTTCGTCTCCACACCCACCACCATAGATCAGGCCATTGCCTTATAACTGACTGCCCCACATTTCTATAGCTCCTCAATCTGTTCTCCCACTGTAGCTCTAGAGATGTCTCAGAAACATTTTCCAGATAAACGCTTTCTGAAACATTCCAAATCCTTAACATAATTTATAAGTCTTTCTGTGATTTGACTTCCGTTTCTGCACTTCATTTTGAAATATGTTCCTTGCTCCTTTAACATTTTTTCTCAGTTGTTAAATGTGCCCTGCTTTCTTTGTGCTCTTGGCATAAACTCTTCCTTCTCTGCAGAAATCTCCCTTTTCTCCTAGATAACTACTACATATCCTTGAAATGTTGTATAAATACCACTTTCTCAGAGATGGCTTTTCTGACCTCCCAGACCAGATCATATTTCCCTATTTGTTTCTATAGATTATTGAACATCCACTTTTTAACTACAATATTCAGTAAATTTGTAGCTGTATACTTGTCTTCTTTCCAAGATGGTCAGGCTCATATAGGCAGGGGCTGTGTTTGTATTGTCCAGCACAATATCCGTAAGTGTTCTTTCTAGCACAGTAGATCGTCGACAAGTATTTGCTGCATTCAGTTAATTTCTGTTCTAGGTATTTTACCATAGGACCTCTGAAATGATTACAGAAGACACCCATTTCCTCACATGCACTAGATTCCTTCATGGCTGACTATTACCTCTTAAACCGGAGGCTTCTTTGGTTTATTCTCACATCTCCTGACACCAGGTCTCCCTTTATGGGTTCTCACAGTAATTGGAGGAGACTGAATGGAGAGTAGACTGACTAGAATTTATTACCTTTAATTGGACTGGAGAGCCAACATTACTCCCTCCTACATTGTCAGAGAGCTCTGTAGTGTCACACAAGTCTTCCGAGTACCTGATGCTAGGTGCATCTTTGTCCTTGTTTTATTTAACTCAGGTAACCAATGAAGGGATGCTCCTCTACTTCTCCCATCCAAGTACTAACCAGGCCTGACCCTGCTTAGCTTCCGAGGTTAGAAGAGAGTGGGTGCATTCAGGGTGGTATGGTTGTAGATTATTCCTCTACTTCTTTTTTAAATGTTTTATTATTTCTTTATTTTGGGGGGGGGAGAGAGAGAGAGAGAGGACGAACCATGAGATCATGACCTTAGCCAAAATCAAGAGTTGGCTGCTTCACCAGCTGAACCACCCAGGCACTCTGACTGTTCCTCTAATTCTAATAACCAGTATGTTACTCCTCCACTCAAAGCATCAATGTGCTAGTTTTTCTGTAGTTCTCTGAAATGTAGCCATTCTTCCTCAAGTGACAAAATATAGGGGAAAGTGTTGGGAGGTGGACTAAAACATTGATGAATGGGCCTTAAAAAATCTACAATAAGCAATAATGGAGAAGGCAGATAATGAAAATAGAATATGAAAATGAGCACAAGAAGACCCATGAAAGCATATGACCACAATCTGCTGGAGGAGCAGACCTGAGGAAACAGATTAAATAAATCCATTTTGATTCTGGTTACACTTCCAGGGAGATAGCTGCATTTATTTAAAAAACCCAAACAGACAATAAAACAACCTGAAGAGCTTTCTTTTCTTTGTATCTTCTAAACAGATTTGACCCAAGATGGACATTTTCTCCGAGAATAATATATCTTTTTTCCTTCAGCTCAAAGTTTTACCTTTTGGATTGTATTCCACACACGTTCTTTATCGTTTCTTCTTCCTTCAAGGGTGTCCATAGCATCTGCCATTAGTGACTGCAGCTGTGGCACCAAGATAAAAATTATCAGCATGGAATTCACACAGAAATAACTTCTCTAAATACACAGATTAAAACCTAATTAAAAAATCATTTGTACGCTGATGATTTTATTACTCATCTTTCCGACAATGAACACCGCCACCTCATCTTTGCTTCAGTCATTACCAAGTATTATTGCAGATATAAAATATTGTAACAATAGAAAGATTCTTCTTGAGGATTTGTAGAAAACATATAGGTTTTAATGTAGTAAGTGTTGCTGTTTTGTAAAAACAGATTTGGGTTGTAAAGAATGAAGGCGGTAGTTAATTCTCTCAGGAAATGGCATGTAGTACATGAGCGCATTTTAGTATTTTCTCCTGAGGCTAATGTATCATAATTCTAGGCCTCATGCAAAAGCTCACCCGAGGACAATACTAAAATTGTGCTGTTTTATTGCATTTTAAAGGATCTAGCTCATTTAAGTTCTTTTACTATCCTTTTATTTCCTAAAATTTCAAAATAAGCAAGTTGCCTTTTTGAAAGGCAAGTTTAAAAAATTCCACCCTTTGCCCCAAACTGCCTTGTCCCAATTGAAAAGAATCTGATCTACATGCTACATATGCGGTTGTAAGGTAATGAAGCTGCATCGAGCCATGCGATATTCAAAGCTAGAGAAGAAAGTTCTCTAAAAAAGAACAAATGTCAGTTCAGTTCACTGTGCCATCAAAGAGTATGAACCCTTAGATAATCTCTCTGTACTTTAGATATTGCAGAGCTTAAGCAGGAGGGCAGAGTTGAGTCACTCAAAACTCTTCTACTGAGCAGTCACTGTTTATATAGCACCATAAAAGATATTACCAGGATTTATTTTCTAGGTTAACCTATGCTTGGAAGTTGGAAAGTAAAATCTATTACTTAAGGTGATGAAATCTTGTAAGATACATGATTTTTAAATATTTGGCCTGTACATGTACGTCCATATACATTACATTTTTTTCTAGTAGGCATATAAATTATGAAAATACCCCTGAAATCCTATTTTCCAAGGTTTCAGATAATGGGATATTGCACAACATGTGAGTAAGGGATGTTAGTAATGCTAGTTTGATGCTCTGTGTATATATTTGGAAATGTAAATATTTCCAGAGGAAAAAAAAAAAGCTCCAGATAGGTGGTTAAGAAGACCTAAGTGCAGAAAACTCCCCTGTATTTTTCATTTAAATCTTGAGTGTGCTTTTTAGGAAGACAGGATCAACACTGTGCCAGCTTCTTAAATTAACATTTTCTTTGCTTCCTCTTATCTCAGAGGAGCATTAATCATCTAAAATTGGCTATAATATGCACTTTGAAAACTCCATACTTACTGCACTCCTGAATGCGTTATGAATGGAAGGATAAACACTTAGCCTTTTAGAAGGTGCTCCACTGCGCACAACCGTAAAGGTTTACAAAGTATTATTGCCGGTTTTGATTTAGTAATTCCTTGATTACTAGACTCCCTCCCCCCACAGTTTAATACTTTGGTACGCATAGTTTTATCATTCAGCTAGTCAGACCGTTTTATATACTTTGAATATCAGTATTTATAATACCTTTTTATAGGGTCAGATGAACATTATAAATGTTGGCAGTTCACTTCTTGATGGATTAATTTGTTACAACTTTAAAAGCTCAAAGAGGGAGGGTTGCTTTAGTTATCTGAAAATTACAGGTGATCGGTTTGGGCTGTTCTCATCCTTGCTATGTGAATTCAATTCAGGTCTATAATTAGTTTTAGCTACCTTCAATTAAAGCCTCAAAGTAAAGAGCCCTCCCTTACAACACATTAGGATTTCCATATACAGTGAATTTTACCTTTCCTCGAATGGCCCTCACATTGGTTAGTAATAGTTTTACAAATGAGGAGCCATCATTTCTCATATTAATTATGGTTATAATAGACACATCTGTTTGAAGATTGTTTCTGTGAGGTAGTCCATCAACTGATTTTTGACTGGCTCTGTGTTTTCTGAGTTAATTGGTCAATTCAGTTAAAAAAAAAAAGCCATTTGTCTAACTACATTTTCCCTTGCAATGAAACAACTGTTTTATCTAAATGTACCAGTGTGTGTGTGTGTGTGTGTGTGTGTGTGTGTGTGTGTGTGTGCTGGCACTGCCAACATATATGTGATGCTAGAAGTGAATAAGAAAACTATAAAGACTATTTCGTAGGGTTGTTTTTTATATAGTAATTACTCTTGTCCTCTCTACTTTCTCTTACAAGAAAATTATATACTAACCCATCTGGGAGTTTAAGAATTAATTTATCAAAATTATATTTTATTTAAAGCAAAAAGCCTGACCCACAATATGAGTAATCAGCCCTTTTCCATGTTTTTACACATTACAAAGTTCTTACTATAAAAATGGAGGCTAGTCGACATGAGCAAATAAAAGACAGAAACACATCTTTCTACATTTTCCAATTTCTTTATTAAAATGCCTCAGGAGGGTTGGGCAGGTTGCCCTCAGACTACATTGATTCTCACAATTTTGTTTTTCAGGACATATCATTCTTCTGTTGGCTGGGGGCCTGTGAAAGCCTTAAACAAAGAAAAACACTTACCAATTCCGTCTCCTCTTGACTGATGTCCTGTAGATAGGGAATGGTTGCCAGCTCCGCCATTGCTTGATTGATCACCTGGGACTGCTCCTTCACTCTCTGCAGCCGGCTCAGGAGGCTGGCATACTGCAGCTTCTCCATCACACCCGAGCACCCGTGGAAACTCCCCTAGTCTCCCAGTAAAAGGAAATGTTTTAGACCAAAATCATGGAAATAGACCTCTCCCTAGAGATTGAAGTCAGGGATTATTATATTTACATCCTTGGAAGCGATGGCTACCTAACACAAATAAGTGTTTCTTTCCATTATTTTCGGGAATTGTCTGCACCCTTCCTTCAAACAGATGAATGTACAAAAAGGAAACGCTTTGCAAGACTGTTGAGAAGGATGTGCAGGTGGCCCTGTAGAAGGAACCTGGGCTGAGGGGAAAAGAGGGGACTGAAATTGAATGTGTTCCACTCTCCCAGTGGGGATCCCACAAAGTTGTGTTCATTTAGAGAGGGTGACTTTATCTATGTCACCAAGGCATCATAGGAGCTAAGAGTTGCCTACTGTCTTGTGTATATAAAAGAATACTTTTTATGCAAGTTGAATCCTGAAAAATGTTATGCATATTGAATTCTGTCTACCCTAATGGCTAAAATTAAATCCGCTTTTACCTTTAGTTCTCACTGGATGGCCTTGGACTCTGGTTCCCCTCCTTGTGGTATTAGAGCACTTGATTCTGGCTCCTTGGACCATCCCAACAACTGACACAATCCATCCTGAAATAGGCTATGTACACATTTGTAAGGGCCAACCCCTCCCCCATGAATCTATTGGTATTTTGGGCTTTCTTAAAAATGGGGCACACTTTTAATAAGGTGTGCCAGTCAGCCATAAAACAGGAGACATGACCTTCTCTAAAACTTCTAATACAAATTGTAATGCTTGATGGGAAAAATAAAACATCACAAAATTCTCATTTATATTTAGGAAAAAGGGGACAGAGGGGTATCTAAGGGTTAATAGAAAAGCTTTGAGTTTCTGCTGTGTTTGGAGGGTGATAAGAAGTGGGAAGTCACAGGAAGATATAGTTTGGCAGCTGCATTCCACATTCTGGTGCTCAGAAGAGGAAGTCTGGATGACTGGTGTTCCTTTATAACAGGGTTCCTCCTTGACCACCTGTACAGGAATCATGAGGTTTTGTTAACTGTGCAGAGTACTGGGCCTTACAAGGTGAATCACTATCTCTTGATATGTTGCCCTAGAAATATGATTTTTAGCTAGGTTCCCTCCCCATATTCAAATATCTCAAGTTGAAGTTGAACAAACCACCATTTTAAAGCCCAATATTTGAACAAAGACTATTTTAGTTTGTATATGTTTATAGAACAGATTTTTCTCTCCAGACATTAGAGAAGGCAGACATGATTTTTTCTTCTTAAAACAGAATCTCTTCTAAAAAGAAAAATTATTAGAAACTAGCATTACTAAAGAGCATCTGAATTTCAACTTGCATGTGGAAAGCAGTTCTTTCTGAAATGTCACATTCGTGTTTTGATGGACACTGACCTCTAGAAGTTGGCACTCTTCTAGCATCTTGGTAGTGTAGGAAGGTTGAGGAGCATTACATTGTATATGCTGTATATGCCTCCCTAACACTTATCTGTGCCATTTGACTAATGCCCTTCTATCTCTGCTAATTTGTTTTTCCTGATTAATCATTTATCTGAAAACCTGTGAGCCTATAGGAGTGATGATTGCAATTGTGGATTTGGGATCCCTTCTCTGACTTGACAAAATAGCTAGCTTACCCATTTAGTTTAAACATGTAGCTAAACAATGGGACACTGTCAAATAGAGGAAAGCAAGTTGCAGGAGAAACTGTTTTCTTTCTGAAGAAAAATTGCTTTCTTTGTTCTTCTTTAAAATAAACAATGGGGCTCATTGTAGGAAAGTGGTGTAGTGACTCAACTCCAAAGAGCAGAAACAACAGCAGTCTGCTCAGGAACATAATCTATCAGTGTAATTTTCCAAAACATCAGGAAAATAAAAATAGTGGAAGGCAATGGTGCTTTGTTAGCTTGATTGTTGGATGCATAACAAAACAGGAAGCGCTCCATACGAATCAGATTCTAGGGAGAGAGCATAGTTGACTGCTAATCGTTACTTATCCTCCCCCACTACCTTAAGCCAATGCAATTTAGTTATCAGGGGACTATAAGTTAATATTTTACCTATACAAGATGCGGGTTTTTGAGAGACATAGTGAAAAAGAGATACAAATTGATATCTAACGCCAGGAGGAATGTTTTAATGCTGTTTCTTTAAGAAAATAAAGGAAATAATGAAACATGAAGGAATTAGGTTAAACATCTAATGTTACCAAAAGCTAAATCTAAAGGGAAAGTAGCCCTCCCAATGAGACTTCAGGAGTGATCAAAAGTGTCCTTAGCTGCTGGAAAGAGTGTAATAAAGTGGCCAAGACTGAAGCTAAAACCTCATACAGGTACAATGAAGGTTAGGTAAATATCAAGTGCAAATGAAAGCTTCAGTCTGAGAATTGCCTAGATTTAACAGCAGGTATGGTTAAATGTTTGGCAAGTAAGTGGTACTATATAATACCATTAGAAAGCAGAACCCAAGTAAATATATTTCCATTTGACATACGTGTAGAATCATTAATTGCAAAAAAGGGGTAGAAAACGCATATCATTGTTCATTTCAAATGTGTATATGTAAACGTTTTTTATGCTTCACTTGGAGGAAATTAAAAGTAAAATTAATGAGGTATTAAAACATGGTTAGGTCATTTTTTGGCAAGTCAGGCTGTGAAGAAGGCTTCATGCATGGCGAGAGATTTTATTATTTTAACTCTTTAACATTTAGCCCAGGAAGCACAGTACATAAGGTTTGAAACTGACAGCAGCCAATAAAATTAATGAATGGAAAAGCACAATGGCATATGGTAGCATGTGAAATAATTAGGACAAGGATCCAGAGAAGGAAAAATACCATTAGAGCAGAGCTACTGGTTGAGTGGGGTTGATGTTAAATGGGATTAAGAGCCACCGGGTAGGAAGGTGGTAGAATATTTTAGATTATAACTCTTACGGTACCAGAATCATTCTTGTTTGGCCATGTGTTATTGTTGTATGCCTAGTAAAGGAATCTATAAAGATAAGGAAACTGGGGTCAGAGTGTAAGGAGAATCATTGCCTGACACACAGAAAACCAGGAATGTCCTTGTCTCCTTCTACCGTCTCGTGGCAAGAGATGAAAATTCATGTTCCCTGGGAAGCCCTACTATGGTGAGTAGATTCACTCCATGGCTGGAGATGACACTTCTAATCCTGCCTTTGTGAATAGATCTGAGCACATTAGTGATCTAAGGAAAAAAGTTAGAAATCTGTAGGACACTCACACAATCATTTTAGAGGAACATATAATTTCCAAGTATACAGCCTGCATAAAGAAAAACAAAGGTCTATCAAACTGTCCTTTGTCAAAACAAACTAAAACCAATACAAATAATTTAAAATCCTGAAATTTGTACTGCTTTACAAAGTGTTTCAACATGGATTATGTACTTTTGGTCTCCAACAACTCTGTGAGGTGGGCCTGGCAGATATCAGCTTATTTAATAAATGAGAAAAAAAGCTCAGAGGTTAAGCGACTTGCCCTAGGGTTACACAAAGCATAGCCTTGGACCAAAGTCTTCATCTGTAGGTGTCACAAGTGAGGGTAACAACTAATATGAACAATGCAATACCTAAACATTCAAGTGGACAGCATTTGATATGTGACAAGAAAAAAAACACATACTTCAGGGAATTTTAAAAACACTGTTGTGTGTTTCTTGGGTCACAGTTAATGGCACAATGTAGCAATAATTTCTACTTACCAACTCATTACTTGCTTCATTAAGCTAGGTTACCTTCGCAGCCAATTTTATTCAGTCCTGCTTTATGAAGCTGTAGTTGGACATACAAGAAAAAGCCTAGAGGCCAATATTTGGATATACTTGTGGTTCCTGGGTACCTTCTGGCTCACTTGCTTCAACTCCATTGCATCCATATTTGAGATAATCTTCTAAAAACTATTTTGGAAGATTCCATTTCCCATAGAGTTAACCTAGAAATGTTGATAAAATGCCTTGCACATAGCAAAGTGGTGCTGACTTATTTTAAAGAAGACTGAGGGATTATTTCGATGCTAAGAATTTTAGTTGTGGTTTTCAAATATCCTTTATGGACACATGAAGATACATGCACATACAACTTTATAAGTGGATAGAATGCCCTTTGAAACTTGAGAAGAAAATGAGTGAAGAATATTTAAAAAGTGTGTGATGTCTAGATAGGCCCAAAGTGCATACACAACACACTGTGAGATATGAACTGGCAAGAGGTGATGTGGCCAGTGCCCTGACAAGTAATAAGGTATGGCCACTGTTGCCCCAAAGAGCCAGGGCACCAAGAGATCACTTCCACAACTTTCAGCTCTGCTAAGCTAACCATGGCTCTGCTAGGCTAACCATGAACTGAAGAGGTGAAATAATGCTGTATGGTGATGGTTTTTGTTAGCAAAGATTCCACTGCTTGCAAGGGTCTGGTGATGACAAGGATGATGTTACGCGGGTCTCTAACCGAGGTTGGTGATGGTGTGTGTATGGCTGGAGGAGGTTATGATAGAGGGTAAATTGGAGAACAGGACCTAAAATTTGTGGTAGAGCCAATGAGATTGCTATAAACTGAAAGTTTGTATCCACCCATCCAAATTCATATATTGAAGTCCTAATCCTGGGTGTGATGGTATAGTGATGGGGCCTTTGGGATTAGACAAAGTCATTAGGGTGGAAGCCTCGTGATAGGATTGATGCTCTTATATGAAGAGACACCAGAGAGCTTACTGTCTGCCACGTGAGCACACAGATAGAAGGTGGCGCCGATTGCAAGCCAGGAAGAGGGACTTCATCGGAACTTGAGCATGTGGCACCCTGATCTTGGATTTCTAGCCTCTAGAACTGTGAGAAAATGGAAATGGATTTCTTCTTCTTCTTCTTCTTTTAATTTTTTAATGTTTGTTTATTTTTGAGAGAGAGAAACAGAGTGTGGGTGGGGGAGGGGCAGAGAGAGAGGGAGACACAGAATCTGAAGCAGGCTCCAGGCTCTGAGCTGTCAGCACAGAGCCCAATGTGGGGCTCAAACTCATGAGCCGTGATATCATGACTTGAGCCAAAGTCAGACGCTTAACCGACTGAACCACCCAGGCACTCCTGGATTTCTTCTTAGTAGAAATATAGGAGAGATAATTGAGTGGAACGCAGTTATGGGGAGGGGGGGAGCTATGTGGTAGGAAAATCAGTAAAAATGTGCTTTTGTATTTGTAATGCATAGAATTACAAATCGTGCAAATAGATTAGGGGTTTTATAGCTTTTTAAAAATGCTGAATAATGTTATTGAGCAGATAAACTGCTGAACAGATGTTAAGTAGCTGTTTGTGATGACCCCCTTGGTTCCCCTTGTAAGGTAAGAACATCAAATCAATGATGTAATACAAAAGCCACAAAAAGAAAATTCTTCAAAATTTCCAGCTTCTAGGCCTTTTGAAAAATATTTTAAAAGGGGAAAATCTGTAGTCTTTATAGCCTGTTAATGGGAAGTTCCCTTTATGAACTTTCAGCATAATGGCTTACATTTTGTAAACAGTACAGCATAATTCAGGTCTTATTTTGGGCTTTTTAACACTGAAAAGTAGAAAGGGAAAATTTTCCCTGGATCAGAAAACTTACCTTAGGGGTGTACAAAGATCAACTGCCAACTCTTAGGGTAGTATCCAATTTAGAAGTGTGGTGCAGAGGCACTAGCTTGAAAATTCCGAATTCTTGTGTACGTAACAAAATAGTTACGTATAATAGCCCAATATATGAAGTAGGGAAACACTGTGTTCACTAAAAATGTGTTGCTGATTTGAAGTGACAAATGTACTGCAAACTTGAATTAGATATGAGGAAGGCACAAAGAAAAATCTCTTTAAAGAGACACTAGCCTAATAAATTCTGGAAATTTCATAGTGTAGCATTGCAATATGTTTTAAAAAATATACATAAATATACACACACACACACACATATATATACATATACATACATATACATACATATATATGTATATATATGTGTATATATGTGTATATATATATGTGTATATATGTGTGTGTGTATATATATATATATATTTTAAACATATTGCAATGCTACACTATGCAATTTCCAGAATTTGTTATGTATATATATATATATATATATATGTGTGTGTGTGTGTGTGTGTATATGTGTGTTTGTATATATATATTTTAAAACATATATACATATGTATATATATGTGTATATACGTGTGGTGTGTGTATGTATATATATACATACATATACATATGTTTTTTTAAAATATGAAATTTATTGTCAAATTGGTTTCCATACAACACCCAGTGCTCATCCCAACAGGTGCCCTCCTCAGTGCCCATTACCCACCCTCCCCGCCCTCCCACCCCCAATCAACCCTCAAGTTTATTCTCAGTTTTTAAGAGTCTCTTATGGTTTGGCTCCCTCCCTCTCTAACTGTTCTTTGTTTTCTTCCCCTCCCCCATGGTCTTCTGTTAAGTTTCTCAGGATCCACATAAGAGTGAAAACATATGGTATCTGTCTTTCTCCGTATGCCTTATTTCACTTAGCATAACACTCTCCAGTTCTATCCACGTTGCTACAAAAGGCCATATTTCATTCTTTCTCATTGCCATGTAGTATTCCATTGTGTATATAAACCACAATTTCTTTATTCATCAGTTGATGGACATTTAGGCTCTTTCCATAATTTGGCTATTGTTGAAAGTGCTGCTGTAAACATTGGGGTACAAGTGCCCCTATGCATCAGCACTCCTGTATCCCTTGGGTAAATTCCTAGCAGTGCTACTGCTGGGTATAGGGTAGGTCTATTTAATTTTTTGAGGAACCTCCACACTGTTTTCCAGAGCGGATGCACCAGTTTGCATTCCCACCAAAGTGCAAGAGAGTTCCTGTTTCTCTACATCCTCTCCAGCATCTATAGTCTCCTGATTTGTTCATTTTAGCCACTCTGACTGGCGTGAGGTGGTATCTCAGTGTGGTTTTTGTTTTAAAATATATTAAAACAACCCAAATCATCAGCTAAACTTTGCTTGGTTTTGCAGATGAGATTTACCATGAATGCTTCTGAAATCTTCCAATATTTGCAATATTTGCACCATAAACTTTCCATACTTTTGGAATTGTCTAAAATTTGTGCTTTGGACAAATATAAGACACTCATATACCTACATTCAATTGGGTGCTTCTAATAAAATCCAGTATTGGCAAGATCCGCTTCCCCATTGTCTCCATGTGCCTCACTGTGTCTTCTTTGGTCAGCAGACCGAAGGGAGTTTTATGTTCTAAAAATTGTAACAGTAAACTTTTATACTATTTTTCCAGACTTTCATTTCAAAAATGCTTTCTTTAGCAAGCTATATACAGATATCTCAACGTTAATAGATATGAAATCTTTAGTGTAGAAACTAGTACCATCCCTAGACCACATGCATAACAATGAAAGATCTATGAGGAGAAAGGCAGAGGAGACATTGCCCTTTCGAGACTATCATTTATTCATTTTGTTGTGTTTCCTGATTGAGAGATCTAAGAGACAGCCTATAACAATTCATCTCTCTCTGCAGAGTGTTTTTCCTGACTTGTGAAAAAATGTTGTCATAAATGTGTCTGATTCTTGTCTTGTTCCTCCCAGGTATTATTCAAGTGTGCAGATCCCATTGACTTTGAATGTGGCTTGAAGTTGAGATAAACCTCGGAGGATAGAGTGCCAGATAAAACACAAATCCTTAATTATGTGGGTAGAGCTGAAGGAATAAATTTAACCTGGTCATGAATTCTGCCCACAAATCTGAGACTTCGACTCCATGTGAATATTTTCTTCATTTTTGGAAGTTTCAACTAGAATTACTGAATACCATTTAACTGTAATACTCTTCAGGAGATCTAAGCTCTCGGTTAATTACATGAGAATGGAACAAATATCAGTACAAAAGCAGATAATCCAAGTGATTTAAAGTTGTCATTGGCTATATTTTTTATTTTGCATAATACGTTTGTTGGATAATTTCCTTCTACATTTGCTAACTGATAAGAACAAGAACTTGTATTCTTTAAGTGCTTTATGTTTAGGCACTTTATGTTTAGTGCTATAGGGGTGAGATGGTTGGAGTGAGGGAGGCAGGCACTCTAGAATTGCATTGGTCTTGGGGGAGTCTGAATCCCAGGTATTGTTAACTAATCCACAAAGAAGACTGGAAGGAGTTAATAATTACCCAACAAATATTTTTTGGGGTCTAGCACTACTATATGCTAGGCCTTGTGATGAGTAAGATTTGCTGAAGAATGCACAGTTCCTGCCTTAGAACAGTATTGAAGGATAATAATAAGTCCATGTGATTTACCTGTAAATGTAGGCAGCTTCCTACTTGATAGTTTTTCCAAAAATTTTCCATCTTCTTTGTTTTTGAACCCAAGAGTCAAGAGGTATTGTTGGGGAGGAAAAGATGACCAGTCAGCTGTCTGAGGCAACATGTGGACTCCTTGAAGATCTGAAATACAATAGGAAATGAACTAAAGGTTTTGATATCAAAGGGTATTTTCCCCTTAAATTTCAGGAATTGTACTTGGAAGGCATTATAAATACAAATATTAAAGGCACAGTAGAAGTATATGCATCAAAATGTCAAATGCATGATATATCAAAATTTTATTATGGTATGTATTTCATTATTTATGCTTTTTAAAAAATATAAACATACACGGAGCATAGTAGTAAAATATGGTTAGATTACATGGATCTCCTTCTATTCAAAATAATAGAAAGTTCAGGACAAGCTTGCAGGCTTAATATTTTTCTGTGTACTCTTTTCAAGAGAATTTGATTTTTCTGTTCATAGTTTGATTTAAAGAAATAACGTTATATGAAAGGAAAGAGAAAAATTGCCAAGTGAGAATTAAAATATAAGACTAATTAATTTAGTTACCATCCCTCCTGTAATTGAAGAAAATTTGAAATGACAAATATACTGATTTTTGTAATTAGACTTGGAAATAATTCAAGTGTTATGAAAATGGTTGCAAAACAAACTCATATACTTAATGACCATGAGAACTAATATTTACTGAGTACTTATTTTCTACCTTCCCTTGTTTAAGTACTTTGTGCACATTGTCTTTTTAAATCCTCATGATAGCTTTACAAAATTGGTGCTATGGTCCCCATTTTGTGAACAGAAAGTTGAGGGACACAGATAGGATGTGACTTACACAAGAACACAGCCTGTAAGTGGACAAAGCGGGATTCATCCTTGGCAGTCTGACTGCAGAGACTGTGGACCTAACCCCTGCACTCTGCTTTAGGCTTGCTTGGCTCTGGATTACTTTTGAGATATGGACAAATGTCAACTATGGGGTCTTGGTGGCCAGATTCACTTAAATCATTTCCATTCTGAGTGATAACGCTTTGGTTAATTGTAATAGACTTCACAAATGAAGGATGATGAACAGAGGGTTTAATGAGCTCTCCTGACTTAACACTGCCAGAAAGGGAAAATGATGCAATTCCAAATATCCTTCAGTTATGATTTGGTTAAAGGTCAGTTTTTAATGTAGAATCAGAACTGAAATGGGAATGATTCAAATACAGCCTTCATTATTTATCTGTAATATGCCTTTAAAAAATAATAGATACAGAAACCATGAATGTTTTTATCCACCCTCTCTGGCATACTCCATTCCTATTTTTAGCTGCAGAACCCTTTGTTCAAACTAAAATTTACTGAGAAGCCCAGTATACATATATGTTTTAAATATAAGTTATTGTCAAGTTGGCTAACATACAGTGTGTAAAGTGTGCTCTTGGTTTGGGGAGTAGATTCCCATGATTCATCACTTACCTACAACACCCAGCGCTCATCCCAACAAGTGCCCTCCTCAGTGCCCATCACCCCTTTTCTTCTCTACCCTCCCCCCCATCAACCCTCAGTTTGTTCTCTGTATTTAAGAGTCCCTTATGGTTTGCCTCCCTCCCTCTCTGTAACTATTTTTTTTCCTCTTCCCTTCCCCCATGGTCTTCTGTTAAGTTTCTCAAGTTTCACACATGAGTGAAAACATATGATATCTGTCTTTCTCTGACTGACTTCATTTTGCATAATACTCTCCGGTTCCATCCACGTTGCTGCAAATGGCAGGATTTCATTCTTTCTCATTGCCAAGTAGTATTCCATTGTGTATATAAACCACATCTTTATCCATTCATCGGTTGATGGACATTTAGGCTCTCTCCATAATTTGGCTTTGTTGAAACATTTGTATAAACATTGGGGTATATGTGCCCCTATGAATCAGAACTCCTGTATCCTTTGAGGACCCCAATATTTAAAGTTGATAAAAGTAGAGCTGTTCTGTTTGGAGCCTGGAACACCAACTACCCACCCGCATGACTGTAACCCGTTCTACACCCTACATGCAATAGTCACCTTAAACCCTTCCACAGACCAACAATTTTTCAAAGCTCTTTGACACATTTGGTTAATCAAATAAAGCATGGCTATCAAACAGAGAGTTAACATGTATGCTTATTGAAAAAAACAAAATATCACAAAATATCTTTTAAACACAAACACAGAACAAAATATATTAGACATGCTTTAGTCTTTCTTTGGTGACTCAAGATCAGGTAATCCCTTGATGTTATTGAGAGCCAACATTTATCTGGCACTTCTGTGCTATACACTTTTCCAGGATTACCCTTTTCACTCAACAACTATGTAGGTGGGCCTATTATGATGCTCACATTGCAGACGGCAAAACCAAAGCTTCAAGAAGAGTTTGCAAACTTGCCTAGGATCACACAGGGAGCAAATGGAGCCATCAAAATTGAAAGTCAGGCAGCTGGACATCAAAACTTGACTCTTAAAACTATCCCCATGACAATTAAGCCATGACAATAATCATTATTCTAAGAATCAATGGGAAGCGTGTTACAGAAGCACAGCAATGCCAATAAGTAGATGGTTTTAATAGACATGATTCTAGATAGGACATTTCCTACTCTATCTAGAAAAGTACACAGCAAGCACAGAGTTCTCAGACCTAATAGAGTAACTTTTAGGTGCTTTAACATGCAGATTTAACACGGCTCTTTAGTTGGTGTTTGAATCACAAACTGCTTCTTTTTTAAAGACTGTCTCGTTTCTCTAAGCAAGGTAAAAATTGTGATTTTTGCATTTAAACTTCAAAGGTGCAGGAAGTTTCCTTGCTTTTGAAATCTTCTGTAGATAACCACAGGCACATCTTCTGCTTCCAGCCTAATACTGTCTAGTTGTATATAGTAATGGAAGAGTTCACCAGTTTGGCTGAAGTGGCCAAGAACCTGATCATGTAGAAAGGCAACTAAGTAAAAACAAAAAGGACACTAACTCACCCTTCTGATATATGATCATATTTAAAAAAAAAATTTAACACTTATTTACTTTTGGGAGACAGAGAGAGACAGAGCAAAAGTGGGAGAGGAACAGAGAGGGAGACACAGAATCTGAAGCAGGCTCCAGGCTCCCAACTGTCAGCACAGAGCCTGATGCGGGGCTTGAACTCACTAACCATGAGATCATGACCTGAGCTGAAGTTGGATGCTTAACCAGCTGAGCCACCTCGGTGTCCCTCACGTTTATTTCGATTGTGGTCATCATTTAGCATTCTATAAGATACCTAAATTTATAAACTGTCAGCATTTTCAGGAATTAGCATACTCTGGAGATCAAGGCCAGAAGGTATGTGATCTTTGGCTACAGTTTGCTCTTTAACTTGGTTTTGCTCCCTGACTTACAAGGCCTGAGGCTTTCAGGCCATGCTGGGGATGATGTTGGGGGCTGTTCCATGGAGATGTCCTTGGCGTCTTGGGTACCTTTGGAGGGCAAGAGGCCCCCTGAATAGGTGTGGATAGGCTTTATGTCTGCTCTGACCTCCACACAAACCCAGAGTATATCTAGACATAGAAGCTTCTGGATCCCAGGGCTGAAACTTCCTGTCAGCACCTGCTTCCAGCTCAGAGGGGGTTCCTAGCAGGACACCTTTAAAGCTTTAAGGCCTACATTGATAGAAATGATAGGAGGCTCCAGAGTGCCAAAGTTCAGAAGTGATTAGGGTATGCTGGACATGGGCTGGTGTTGGCAGTAGGCTTGCAAGAGGCATCTTGAGATTTGTCATTTTCTGGTGCAGCTCTATTGCCAGAAGCAGCCAGATGTTTGAGGGCTCAATTACATAAATAAATGGGGAGTTTGAAAGGTTGACCTCTACTTGCTCTTAAATATTTGGTGGATAAAGAGGAGAATGGCACTGATAGTGGCAGTGATTAGATTGACTAGTGAAACTAATGTTAGCAATATAGCTAATTTATCATAAAATATGCTTGCAAAAATAAAAGTATCTTCTGTTCCTTTCAATCCCCTGTTTTATCTCATGTGTTCCATCTATTATGAACTTCTAGTTGAAGTTTTAAGACATGAGAGGCCCCTACATTCAAACTGTTAAATTTAGAAAAAAAAAATTTTTTAAAGTATCATTCTTATTCCATTTGTATGCAGAGTAAATTGCAGTTGTATGAACATTTAGCCTAGCAGGTGGTCTATGACCCAAAATGACGACATACTTACCAGATGTTGAATCTCATGTAACATTAATTTGAGTGCTAATTGTTCTCAATTTTATGCTCATAAACCTCTACCTACGTCCGAAAAGCCCTGTGCCCCTGATGGATATGAAAGTTAACCAGATTGTATTGTTCTTTGGTAGGAAAGTTGAACTGATTAAAAATGTTCGCTTTGCTTCTGTCATTCCAGAAGAAAACACGAGAAATAAATCCGTTAATGCATTCTTTTACAATTTATCACAATTAGAGGTGAAATTTAGATGACTATGACCAAATTTATTATTAAAAAATCAGTTTTTCAGGTATGTATGATGCAGTTCCAAATTTTTACCATTAGGAAAGTGAATGCTTTAAAAAAGAATATCAAACATAGTTTATGCAGATTAAGTTTCTTGCAAAAACAAAATCTTTAAATTCTTTTTGAAAGATGTCTAACCTCAGCAAAAGAGGATAAAGTTTGCCCTTTATCAAGAACATTTTATTGTACCACAGAAGGCTGGTCTTCAGTGTTATTCATGTTTTCAGGTCTTCAAGTTATTCATGCAGTTTGACCTTCTGTACTGTTTCCCTCCTCCTTCTTCTCCAAGTCACCTACCTGGAGTTCAGTGACAGTCTCTTCTCTTTCTACCTGTCTCTGTCTGTCTGTCTGTCTGTCTGTCTCTGTTTCCTCCTCTCTCCTACACACACACACACACACACACACACACCCTCCTGATTGCTCTTTCTCCCTTGCTCTTCCTGCCTTCTCATTCAGTGGTCTTCCAAGCTGTCCTTGGATCACTGATAAGTTCTTCATACGTACAGTCTTGGTGGCAGGGGGCTGGTCTCTATTCTGATGGCTTTAGCGATTACTGATAAACAAAACATTAGGGATGGAAAGTATAGTCTTACCTGAAAATCTCCACCCAATTCAAACACAGCGTTTCCATATGCCTCCTGGGACATTGCTATTTGCTCATCCTTATAGAAATTACCACCAACAGTGCAGCGAATACATTCTTCAAAAGTGATTTTTATAATCACCACGACTTCCTTCTTCCCTGCTTTTCACCAACGTGTTATAAGGATAACTATTATTCACCCAATTATTTGGGTTTAAAATCTGGAAGCTATCGTTGACTTTTCTTTCCTCTTATTCCCTGACATTTAGTGAGTCTCAAAACTAATTGAATTTGGCCATTATAATACATCTCATATTAACTCCTTTCTTAGCATAACCATTGCTACCGCCCTGGACAGATTTATGATCATAACATCTGGATTACAGAAAACGTTTCCCAACCAACGTCACTGCCACCAGTATCATTTCATGCCAATATATCTCCACACCAGCACCCAATGAATATTTCTGGAACATCGCCTTTGTGGTTGTCACATCCTTCCTCAGGAACTTCAGTGACTTCTTTCCTGGTATTCAAGCCTCTCAACTGTGTGCATCTGTTTCACAATCTGTACCTAATTCCTACATTTTTTCCAGTATAAACCTTAATCATCAGCTCTGCTGATTTCACTAACTTGTACCAGCCTGTGCTTTTCCTGCTTCTGAACTTCTCTTTGTTCAGAAAAGTTCTTTCCACCAAGAAACACTTACATATTCTCTCTCATATTGTAAATGACTATCCTTCCAGATGTACCTAATTTAAGTCCCACCCTGTCCATGAAGAGTCTCCTGAATATTTCAGTATCCCCCTTCAAACTCTTAAAGAAATCTATACTATTCACTCTAGAGTCTCTTAAGGTTTCATGGGGGGTATGTCTTATCTCTTTAACAGGTTTTAATCCTCTTGAGAATGACATCTTCAAGTTATGTTCATGCCCCAAGCATCTAGTGGGTGTCCATCAATATTTGAATCTAAAAACACACTTTTCCAAATCCTGAATTTTTAATGGTAAAAAAGAAAACTTCAGAAAAAATATTTTTCAAAAAAAATAACTTCAAAAAGAACAAATAAAATGTTCAGAGCTTCTGAGATATGACTTATTTCTTTGTCACAGCCTTTGTTCTTTATTTTACCTAAACCTTAAGTGATTTCTGTTCAACGTACGAAGGATGAGTGAAGTAAGATAACCAGCATCAAATAATCCAATGAAATAGATGCTCAAATGAACAAACCAGCTTTTCCTGGATGGAAAAATTAGTTTCATATTCAGGTTGTACCCTGGCTGCAGCTTGTTCTCAGGGAAATATGAAGTCATAGCTACAGAAGAGGACTGGATTAATAGAGAGAGTCTGACTTAGTGAAACTGTCAGAACCACCAGAAAAGCATCTGTGCAAACATGAAATACTGATTGTAGATCAGCAGACTCATCTATATATATGAGGGATAGCTTTATCTGTTATGAAGCTAAATATGCATAAAATAAAATTTAAACTCTCTGGAAGTAAAGTACAAAACATAGATGCCGCCATCATCATCAGTATTTTCTGTTGGACACCTCATCAGAATCACAGCCAACGGATTGTGAATGAACTTTTCAAAGCAAAAAAAAAAAATTTTTTTTAAAGAAAAAGCTTAAGAAATTTAAAAACTCTTTGAGAAATACGCAAATCTGTTAGTGTTCTATCACCACCTTTCTCTAAGTTTCATTTCCTTCTCTATTTTCTGGTGTCTATGTCATTTCTCTGCCCTTTGTCCATAACAAAATGTTCTGACATTTTGGGTTAGAGTGAAATCTCATTTCTAAAGGTCCCAATTGCTCAGTATGAGATGGGACCATGTCAGTTTTATATGACTTCTTTTTACTGATCAGTTTCAGAGTTTAACTTCTACAGTGCCTTCGTAATGCCAACACTTTGTCATTAGTTCTTTCCCAACCATTTTCTGAGTTTTATCTTGTACTCCTTTTAATGCCAATACTTCTATCTTGGAAGTTATCCACAAATTCACATCAGCAAGAAAATAGCAAAAGGCAGCAACTTTACAGCTAAGTTATCATTATTGCCCCCCATAAATAATAAAACAGTTTCTACTTTTAAAAACATAGTATATTGTGATTTTTGCATTCCATGTGTGAGAAAGCTATATATATATAATGAATCTTTGTATAATAAATTACATTTTCCCGTTGACCTTCATTATAATTTCAGAGTTCTAGATGTAAGTGGAAAAAATTGGTTTCCATTCCTAAGATTCTTAATTCTCACTTCAGACTTCTGGTCTACTTCTCCAAAACCAATCTTTGTATTTTTAAGTTTCTTCTCATGACCCATATATACACTTAGAGAAATAAATAATTCCACAGGATTTTTATGTATAGTTCATTTCTATTTCACTTGAAATTCATGTTGATTCCAAAGTTTTATGTTCAAACTGCTGCATTGTATTCTGGGGAAGTGCCTTAATTCCATCCCCACCAAAGTAGATTTGAAACAATACAAATATTAAAGATACTGCTAACCTATCAATATTTACTAGACTCATGATCAGTGAAATAATACAATGTTGTTATAATTCCCATAAACAGCTGTATTTTTGCTCTATATGAGAATTGGAATGGCCATTGGTTGGTTGGTTACCTACTATGTATTCCCTCCTCCTTTTTTTTTTCCCCCTTGGAGAATTCCCTCAATCTCTACTTGCTCTAAAAGTGTGACCTAACTGATGCAGACCAGTCAATACACGGCATTACTCTGAGCTCAGTTTTGGTTCAATTATAAGCATAAGTGCAATTTGGGCTAATGAGAAGAGCAAGTCTCAGGAATTGTGTGGAAGAGGCACTCACTGTTCTTCAGAACAGTGTGATTTGCGATCTCTAATGACATTTGAGCATTTTGCTATTACTCAAGATCTTAGCATTTGAAAGTATGGTACAGGAAGTGGGATAGCAGGCAGAACTTGAGAATAAAGCTGACTGCAGAAAACAGAGCAGTGAATGAGCTGTTGGATTAAGCTGTATTTAAAGGCAGTGCCACCCGTGGGTCTTTCAATAATACAAATCAATTGTTCCCTGCCTCCCTCTCCTCCTTTAAAATTTAAATATAATGAAGTCAGTTTGAGCTGTGATTCCTACCACTTGAAACCAAAGATTTCTGGGGCGCCTGGGTGGCGCAGTCGGTTAAGCGTCCGACTTCAGCCAGGTCACGATTTCGCGGTCCGTGAGTTCGAGTCCCGCGACAGGCTCTGGGCTGATGGCTCAGAGCCTGGAGCCTGTTTCCGATTCTGTGTCTCCCTCTCTCTCTGCCCCTCCCCCATTCATGCTCTGTCTCTCTCTGTCCCAAAAATAAATAAAAACGTTGAAAAAAAATTAAAAAAAAGAAACCAAAGATTTCTGATATAGGGATTTAACTAGTAGTTTGTACATTTCTAAATACTATGGAATCCTTAAAATATTATAGCTGAGATGTAAGACAGTCATAAATTCTTCAAGTTAGCTATCTGGGAAGAATATTTTCCTTATTTAAGACACAACAGTTTGAGGATTAGGAATTAATTTTTACAGCTACTACAAAGATAGCAAAATTGAATGCATCTTGGTGATGCCATTATTATGATAATATTATTATGACATTATTACCAATAATTGAACTTAAATGTATATTAGCATAATTTGTCTTGATCTATGTCATAATTATTACTTTTTCATTTTTGGTTAGATTCTACCTCTTATAGAAAGTGACTGTTGGGTAGTTAACTAAGAATGCATAATAAAGTCTTACATAATCTGAAAACCTCAATTTCCCTTATTATCTGGATTGGTAATCTATGTATTTGTTTGTTTATATCCCAAGGTAGAAGTGTAATGACTTGCCTTACATAAATACATACGACATAAGAAAAAGTGTAAAAGAATGCTTGAGGAAAACACATCAAAAGGAAAAGTAAGAGATGGATGATAAAGCCGCGAGATTAATACACAAAGTGTGTTTTATAAATTTTTATATATTTCTTAGAATTAAACAGGATCAGCTATCTCATTCACAATATTCCTAGAGATTAACACTGGAAAGGAACTACTTATCTGTTTATTAGGGAATAAATTTGAGGAGAGTATTTGGAGAGCTTAGAGTAGGAAAGAGACTTGGAGAGAAGCTGCCATATAAATTGTGTGTGTGTGTGTGTGTGTGTACACACGCACACGTATGTGTATGTGTGTATGCGTTTTGCAGAGCATTATGGATACAGTACCTGTAATACCTGCTTCCTGCCATGTATCCCGTTCCAAGAGCTCCATCTTGCCCTAACTCATTGGTTTTTCTTGAGAAGCTGCAGTAAAAATTTACATTACTTGCACTTGTTTTTGGATTATTAAATGGCATTTCTTTAAATGCCATTCTGTCTGTCTTCAGTCAGATCCTATAAGAAAATATACTATGGAGGATATATTATATAGTTCCAGAGAACTCCAGGAAAAATGCAATCGTGAAAGGTAACAGTAGATGATGGAGACCAGAAGCAAACAGTGCCGTAACCTGCTACTGCAAAGGACAAGTGACCTGTTTGTTGAGAAGACAGAGTAGTGCCAGAAAACCACATTTCCCATTGGAAAGACCAACATTTTCATATTTTAAGAACAGAGACTTTAGCTCTGTATATGGGGGAGTTATATACTTTGGGAATGATTCTCTGTTTCTAACAAGAATTCTGTGGTACAAATACAAGATGATTTATCATCTTTATAACCAACCCGGTCGTAACACTTTCATAATAATACTGGGGATATAAGCTCTTTAATTCTATAACCTTTTCCATTTGAGAAAGTGAATTACAGAGAGGAAAATAGTCTTATCTTGAAAACTCATGATCATGATAAAATTATAATATTTTAAAGAAGAAAGAATAAAATGAGGAATTTTTTATTTCCTATTTTAGAAAGCATAAGAATGTATTATCCTTACTGGTAAATGATGACTGAACAAGAACAGGGTTATAAATTTTAGTAAAAAGCAATTCTTAAAGGTCTATTTTAAAACAATATATTATTCGTCTGAACATACATATTTACTCTTGGGAGTTAAATTGCAATGGAAAGACAAAATATGACTCTATCCACCTCAGTGTTAAAGTAATTGATATCTGATCCAGAAAACTTTTCTATTAAACATTACTAAGCACAGATCCATTACTGAATATTTATTTATTTAGCAAATAAATCTTGATATTTTCATCAAGAGGAGACAGGATATGCTTATTGTATTACTTTATTATTATTAAAATACAACCATGCAAGAATAAGAACTATACAAAATTGCATTATTTCACTGGAATATATGAGTAAAAATCTCAAGCAAAATCTTTATAAATGAAAACATAATAATTCTGGGGCTGATGAATTATTATTTGTTTTATATACCCTGACTACTCTGCATGAATCAAACTGGATTTTTCCTTAAATAAGAAAAATGGATAGCTACACTGTTAAAAATTCAGTAATTTTTTCTCCGTGAAACATAATACAATACAGCTCTATTACAATAGGGATTTAAGATTTTCGCAGGTCTTACCATATTCCCCAAATAGCAAAAGATGCATGGTAAGTTCCCGAGGATATGTAAACCTGGTTGTCCCAAAAGGCAGATTTTAATTTTAACCTTCCTTCATCAGTCTTGTAGAAGTTATAAAGGGCAATATAGTTTAGTACCTGCCACTGAGGGTGAAGGGGTTTTTTCTCACAATAAATCACTAATTTAGTCAGTCTATACAATAAAAAGATTCAAAATATTTATACCTGTTTGCGTTTCAAAATGGATTTATTTTTATAGCTTTTCTCTTTCCATCTGTTTCTCATGTGAGAATCCCTGACATGGGTTACTATGAACTGGGGGCTAGCTAGAGAAAAATGCACTGCCTGGGGAATCTTTATTGTGAAAACCCTTCCCGCTCATTACCGCCACCTCTGCCAGCTATTGCTGGGCTCATTGCACTGTCACGTGACCAAGGAGTAATGAACTCAATACTATCAGGTTTGATGAAGGTGACCTGGAGTTGGGCAGAGTTTCTGAACTGGGGGTTTGTCTGCCAGGCCCTGCTGGGAGAGTTAAATGTGTTAGTCTCCAAGTTTTAATGACAATAACTATTTATCCAGCAAAACTTTGATAGGTAAACTCCTCATCCAAGATCTTCAAGGTATAGATTTTATGACCTTCATCTGTTGATTGTTTATTTAGTTGACCTCTGTAATTTAGAAATTCTTACTTATAACCTAAATTTCTCTTGCTGCAATGAAAACCATATAATTGTGTTCTATCTTCCATAGGGCCCAGTGAGTCTCCTGAAATGTGATCTTTCTGTGGGTGGGTACAAACATGTGTGTATGACAGCATTCACCTGTAGTTGTCCAGGGAAGGATGAGTGAGTGTGAGATAGGAAAGAATGTGTACAATCTCTGAGCGTTTCTGAGTGTAGAGTTGATTGCAAATGAAGGAATGTTTATTCAGTCACTGAGTTCACATGATTTATTGTGTGCATTACAGATGGACTAAGAAGCTGCTACCTGTTATGATGTAAGGCAGTGTATTAGAGTAAAGCTTCCTAATGTAACAACAACAAAAACACCCAACACAGGGGCACCTGGGTGGCTCAGTCGGTTAAGCGGCTGACTTCGGCTCAGGTCATGATCTCGCGGTCCGTGAGTTCAAGAGCCTGGAGCCTGTTTCAGATTCTGTGTCTCCCTCTCTCTGACCCTCCCCCATTCATGCTCTGTCTCTGTCTCAAAAATAAATAAACTTTAAAAAAAAAAATTAAAAAAAAACCCACCCAACACAAAAGCCTCCAAATCTCAGTGATCTTAAGCAATAGAATTTTGGTTTTTGCTCATGTGGGTATTCAGTGGATGACCTTCCACAAGGTAATTCAGGGAATCCAAGCTTCTTTTGTCTGTGGCTTCTTCAGTTCCATGGTCCTATCCACTCAGTCAGTAGCCAGGGAAAGAGAGTTCTGCATGTAGGGTTTTACAGGCCAGGCCTGGAAGTGGCCCACATCTTTTCTGCCCACATTCTATTGGTCATTATTCAGTCACAAGCCTCAGCTAATTGTAAGGGAGGTTGGAAATGTATTCTAGTTGCATGTATGGGGAGAAAATAGTTTGGTAAACAACTAGCTAGTCTTGCCACTTTCAGTGCACTTTCCAAACTGCTCCCTTGTCTGTTTTCTCCTCCATCATGATTTTAATTAGAGTCAGCCTTCCATTCTACCATTAGAGCTTAGGTTTTAGTTGAAAACATTCTATAAAAGAGTGGAAAAATACAGTCCAATATTCGCCCTGAATTACAAATTACTAAAATCAGATCCCTTCTTAGAAACAGGTATATTCTAGCACTCCCTAGAATAGTGTCTGGAATATATGTGTCCAATAAATGTCTGATGACTAAATGAACAGATGACAAACCACCCATCTCTATTGTTGATCCTGAGGATCTTGGGATTCTGGAGCATAAAGGGAGAAGAGAAATAGAAAAATAGCATAGCAAGTTGGAGAGAGGGTTAAAATTACTTTCAGTCTTTAGTGGAGTAAAGGGGATTTCTTGAGTAAGACCCAGAAGGTGACTTGGTTTACAAGCCAGCATTCTGGCAGGGAAAGGGAATCTCAGAGAATGTCTGTCGGTTGGGCCAAGTTATGTGGTGAGGGTGGTTGGTGTACATATAAAGAAGCATCTACACCAAAAGGCCGCATGGGGAACTCATATACGTATCCTTTGATCACCTAATGTGTTACATAAATGAACCCATCTGGTCCTGCTCAAACCAACAGAGATTATCTGAAGTTGAATTAGCCATGTAATCAGCAACTGTACCAACCTGCACCAAACTTTGAAAAAAGAAACTTTCCTCACATGCCTACTGACCTCTTTGGATATTGGATATGTCTGAGCTATGTGAAAGTTGAAACCAGACCAGGGGGAGAAGAAAATCCCATGGGAAGGGGAAGGAAGCTGGTGAATTTGATTTAATAGTTACTGAAGAAAGACTAAATTTTAGAAATTATTGAATGAGACTGACTCCTTTGCAATGGGATAGAATATATTATTGGCTCTGGACAGACAAACAATGAATATGTATAGGGAAAAAAAAAGCCTCATGTCTGCACACATCTGCTTTGTGATTGTCCAGTCATACTGCTGTATGGCTATTTGTTGAAATAAATAACTGAATACATTTTTGGCAGAATAAAAGTTTCTTAAATTCCATCTACAAGGCAGATAAAAGGAAAATCCTGGTTTTGGAGAAGTGCCAATAAAACAAAATAGCTACTCTCTTAGTGTGACTCTCTTTCTAGCTACTACCTTTGGCTACGGATGCCTGCCCTAATCACTTAGTACCACCTGTAAGATGCTAAAGATAACATTTGACCTTTCCTATTCCTATGCTTTGTGTCCTCACTCACCTTAGAAGCCAGACCACTAAGGCTGTGCATATACAGTTAATAATGATGGTTTCACTGTCATTCCAGCAATGACTTTGGGGGAAGATCCTTTACTGATTTGTAACAGAGACAAGTAATGTCATCAGTGCAATACCCTTCCTTGTTCGCCCAAGGTACAGGTTCTACAGAGCAAAGAACCTACCCAATCCCAATGAAATTTAAAATTCTAGACTGCCTTCTCTACCTCCAGCAGCTGTCTTTCCTCTCTAGTTTCTTATATAGCACTGTCATACTCCAGCAATTAGTAATTATAAAATAGAAACAATCATTAGTAACTTATAATTACCATCTTTTCCAAAGTATAAGATCCTTTAGTATGAATCTCTTGCCAATAGATCACAATTCATTTTGATAACAGGTTGATGGAGTTATATGAGACATGAATCTGGATTATTAATGGTATTATTGTTTTTAAGCTCTCAGTGACAACAGTGCTTCCTAAGTGTTTATTAATCTTCATGACTTCTCTGTGAAGTAGGTTAAATATAACTAAATTCATTCTACCAGTAGAGCAGTTGTCATACAGGTGATCTTCAATGAATTTCTCTTCATTACCAATGGATCCAAGAATAGAAATGGAAATAACTGAATCCGATTCATTTTCCATGACACTAGATTGACATGACTCTTGTGTGCTATTAAAGCCACTCCTCCCAAAACTCTTAACATATCCATAACAAAATAATAAATGATTTATATCAATTAGCAGAAAATGTGAGTTCTGAAACATTTTTATTTACTTCCTTACAAAATGCTCACACTAAGTAAATCAGCATCAATGGTCATTATAGCATGCACTGTATTTTCCTTTTCCTTGCCCTCAAATTCTCATTGTTCTTTAGGGATTCATTATTCAATCATCACTAGTTAGATTTACTTAATATCTTTCCTCCACAGAGTTTGAGGCACTGTGGAGAAAACAAGGACTATATAGAACCTAAATTTAATGCTTCTATCACACCTCTGCTCCTATCAGATGGCAATGGTATAGCTCAATGGCAAGCACATGGGTTCAAATCAAAGGCCTGCCACCAGTGATTTGCTGTGCATCTTTGGAAAAGCTATTTGTTTTCTCTGGTTGTTGTTCTCTTATTTCTAAGTAAGAATCATCATACTCCATAAGATTTGGGAATAACAAGAGATAATAAACGTAGAATGCCTGGCACCTTAAAAGTGATCACTAACAGAGTGCATTACTAATCATATAAATCAGTGACTTGGCCCCAAAGCCATGAAAAAAGGAACAGAAAGGCCCTTAATAGGAAGATGAGGTATTAGGTATGTGCATCTAGAGATTTCGCCCCAACATGGTAGTTGTTGAGTGACTCTTAATTTTGTACAAGAAAATCTTTGTCTTAATTCAGAATAATAGCTAGCACATAATAGATACTAAAAAGTATTTTGAATGAATTAATAAAAGCAAGTGGCTTCCAAAGACAAAATGAGGAAAAAAGGATAACACTAATGTTGTGTCCTCTACATACACTTGACCATCCAGATCTCATTGGGATATCAGTGATCCAAGAACATAAGGAAAGAGGGAGGTTTGAAGTGTGAGAGAGATGGAAGGAGAGTAGAAATAGCACTGGAAAAAAATTCATCTTTAGGAAAATACTATACTCATCTAGTTTACTAATGAAGAGTATGGGGAAAGGTGGCATTTTATCACATGTTATTTTTTCATTTAAAAAAGTCTTAGGGTTTCTCCTTTTCACGCATAGAATCATCATGGTACAAGGAATATTGTGCTAGACCCATAGGATTAGTTCTACTTAAAACCTTAAAATAACTTCCCATTTCAACTCATCAGATTAAAACAATGTCCTCCTAAACAATCCTAAAAGTTTTATGGAACCATAAAAGACGCCAAACAGCTGAAGCAATCTTGAAAAAGAAACACAAAACTGGAAGTATCACAATTCCAGATTTCAAGTTGTATTACAAAGCGGTAGTGATTAATACAGCAGGGTACTGGCATAGAAATAGACACATAGATCAATGGAATGGAATAGAAAATCCAGAAATAAACCCATAATTATATGGTCGATTAATTTTTGACAAAGGAGAAATCAATATACAATGAGAAAAAGACAGTCTCTTCAACAAATGGTGTTGGGAAAACTGGACAGCCATATGCAAAAGGAATGACACTGGATCACTTTATTTTACCATATACAAAATTAAACTCAAAAGGGATTAAAGACCTAAATGTGAGACCTGAAACCACAAAAATCCTTCAAGAGAGCATAGGCTGGAATCTCTCTGACATCGGCTATAGCAGCTTTTTTCTAGATAGGTCTCCTGAAGCAAGGGAAATAAAAGTAAAAATAAACTACTGGAACTACGTAAAAATAAAATTTTCTGTACAGTAAAGGAAACAATTACAAAACTGAATGGCAACCTACTGAATGGGAGAAGATGTTTGCAAACGACATGTATGGTAAAAGGTTAGTGTCCAAAATATATAAACTGATACAACTCAATACCCAGAAAACAAATATTCCGATAAAAAATGAACAGAAGACATGGACAGATATTTCTCCAAAGAAGACAAAAAATGCCCAAGAGACACAGGAAAAGATGCTCAACATCACTTATCACCAGGGGGAAATGCAAATCAGAACTACAATGAAGTATCACCTCAAACCTCTCAGAATGGTTAAAATAAAAAAAAATAGAAGAAACAACAAGCATTGGCAAGGATGTGGAGAAAGGAGAGCCCTCTTGCACTGTTGGTGGGAATGCAAACTGCTGCAGCCACTATGGAAAACAGTATGGAGTTTCTTCAAAAAATTAAAAATATAACTACTCTACAACCCAACAATAGCACTACTGGGTATTTATCCCCAAAATACAAAGGGATACATGCACCCTGATGTTTATAGCAGCATTTTCTACAATAGCCAAATTATGGAAACAGCCCAAGCGTTCACTGATTGATGAATGGATACAGAATACAATGGAATATTACTTAGCCATAAAAAGAGTGAAATCTTACTTGTCACTTGCAATGACACTTACATTGCAACACTCACATTGTCATTTGCAACATGGATGGAGCTAAACAGTATTATGCTAAGCGAAATAAGTCAGTCAGAGAAAGATAAATACCATATGATTTCACTCATATGTGAAATAGAAGAAACAAGACAAATGAGCAAAGGGGAAAAAAAGAGAGAGGCAAACCGAGAACAGACTCTTAACTATAGAGAACAAACTGCTGGCTACTGGAGGGGAGGTGAGTGGGAGAATCGGGTGGTGATGGGGATTAAAAAGTACACTTATCATGATGAAAAAAAATAATACAATAAAATGAAAAAAAACCCAAGCCCACCACCAATAGCAATGTACTCCTAAAACTGAAACAATAAACGAACAAAGCAGAAATGACCCATTTTATTAATGGAAATAAACTAGCAGCTGACAACTTGAATATTACCTGTGTAGATGTATTCCACATATGCAGGATGAGTTTTTGTGAAAACCTCTCTTACTTTTTCTATTTTATCAGCTCTGATTTTTGTTGCAAATGGTGTATACATAACTGAGAAAGATTCTGCTCTGGTGATGGCTTCTTCAATCATGGCCTGAGAGAAAGCAAACAACCCATTTGGCATCAATAACAATATATGACTTTTTAAGAATGTAAAAAATATAATTACCTTTATGGATGATTTAAAAATCTATATACTGTACTGCAAAGATAACATATTTTGGTCTTGAATATTCATTAGAATAAAATTTTAATTAGTTCTGGAAATACTATTTCATATTAAGAAAACCAATTAAATGAAGAAAGTTTGTAAACAGGCACCTCTACACTGAGCTTGCTTTAAGATAAAAATAAAAATTCTATTTTCCAAGGTGTCATTTTTTACTTGATTTTAAAAATAAAATTCTTAAGTCTAATATAATTATTCTACTCTTGAACAGACATTGATGAGCAATTTGTACTTTAAAAAACTAATTGAAATATCTAGATATAAGTATTTTCTATAAATAACACAACAAAGTACATTTTCTCCCCCTTCTTCCAATGCCTAGGAAAGCCTTTTGGAGTAAGAGAAACCTTTTTCAACTTTTTCCCACCAAAGCTTCCCTTCCCTCCAGATCACAAGAGCCACTTGACATGGATTTAGCTATTTAAGAAGTTCTTTAAATTTTCTTTGCTCATGTACCATTCTTGATAAAGCCAGCCATCACCCTGAGCTTCCTGTTTTAACTAGGTCCATTACTATTTGAAACAGACCAAAAGGAAAGTTATGTGAAGTTTTAAAAGGAATTTATTCCTTTCCTACAACTTTTCCTTCTAATGAGGATTGAACATTGAATAAAAAGTGGAAATGTCTATAGTTATCTCATTTTTCTGAAAATAGCATAAAAGCATATTACAAAAACCCGTATTTATTTATAGGAATAAGTTTTTTTCAGTGACAACTAAGAGTGCCAACAATCTTAAGGAAAAAGAATAGATTTGAACCGTCCAACAAAGAAAAAAAGATTTAACAAACAGCAATTTATATTATTAGCGTCATAGCACTTTGTAAACAAGTTTCTGATTGGTATTAAGAGCAATAAGGAATTGATTTTAAACTGAGAAAGCTAATTGTTCACCACCTATTCCATTTCTCAAGTGACTTCCAGTAGCCTCTATGATCATCTAGACTGTGTGCAACAGAGCAGCTTTGTAAAAATTTTCTGGATGTAAAGGGTCCTCCTTTCTCTGAGGGGCTCAGAAAATGATGTAACTTTAAAATTTACATCTTAAATTTGTTGTGGGGCGAATTTCAGAATGGCTGAATGAAAGAGCTTACATTGCCCACCATATTGCCCTTCCCAGGTTTGAGGAACTGTCAGGGGAACAAAGAATACAACTGTGATTCCAAACCCAGAGCTAGCCCTCAGCGGAGGTAGCAATGGATTATGATTGTACAGCAGGATCTGGGTGCTGAGTCCTGGATCTCAACTTTGGAAGGCTAACAAGGGTAATGCAGCCAGCAGGTCTGGAATTCAGAGATGTGGATTGAGAACTCAAATATGGTGTTTAGGTACCAGGTTCAGTTCACAGCTGGAACCAATCAGGGGATGGCCTGTCCAGACCAAAAATGTAAGTAATCATACCTAGATGAGTGTGGGAGGATATGCTGAAGAGGGAAGCTGTTTTAGACCTGAGTTTAAGGTCATGATCTGACTTTTTTACCTTTTGTAAACTATTCCCATATTAGCTTGCCAGAGTTGCCATAATGAAGTATCACAGACTGGGTGCCTTAAATGATGGAAATTCATGGTTCCAGAGGCTAGAAGTCTGAGATCAAGGTGTCTGCAAGATTGCTTTCTTCTCAGGCCTCTCTCCTTGACTTGTAGATGGCTATGTAGCTTCTTGTGTCTCTATATGGGTTTTGTTTTGTTTTGTTTTGTTTTGTTTTGTTTTGTTTTGTTTTGTTTTGTTTTGTTTCCCTCTGTGTATGTCTGTATCCTAATCTCATTTTCTTATAAGGACATCAGTCACATTGGATTAAGACCCACCTAAAGACCTCATTTGAACTTAACACTTTAAATACCTATTTCCAATACAATGACAATCTGCAGCACTGGGTTAGGACTCCAGAATATGAATTTTGGGGGGACACAATTGATCCCATAATAGTTCCTAACTCCCAAATAGCTTTTCTCTAAATATCTTGGTGAAGGGTATTTTGCTTTAAATTCTGGCTCAAAAAAATTAACAAAGGTATTTAATTCTCTAGTTTGCTTCCAGAGAGACATTAACAGTATCTCAGTAAGGCCAAGATAGAAGAAAACACTCTCTTCATCCCATTTCTTTTCCAACTACTGGCAGCTTAAGTGACTGCTGGCAAGGTAACTTTGCTAAGCCATCTCACAGCAGGGACAGTAAGACTCGTGCCCAAGAGCCTATACCAGCTTTTTTGCAAGTGGCAGAAGTGTGGGTTTTGTGTGGCAGCTTGATCTGTTCATTTAAGGCACTGTACTCTTGGCTTGCTGCTCAGTGAATTGCATTTAGGGTTTCACAGGGCTCTCCACTCAGGAGGGTATGTGCTGGGGCACAGCCTCCCTCTCTCACTAATCACAGTCAGTAGATATGGGGTCTTTTTGTGGTTTCTGCCCTCCATCTTGAAGATGCGTAAGGAGGTGGGTGAGTGAGCAAAGTGTGTATGTGAGAATAATAATTGAAGTTTCCATAGAGATATTTTCTCAAAACACATTATTATAACCCCAAGAAAAAATACTATAAGATAGAGTAGAAATGAGAACACAAATTACCCTTTCACCAGATCCTGACACATCCTTTTTGTGTCTTTATGTATTAATATTTTTTGTTCTTCCAGAGACAGAGAATCTTGGGGCTTTGAATCTGTCTCACATTGTTCTTGTAAAGGAATACAGTATATATTATATAGAGTATTATATTATTGTATTGGTATATTACATAGAGTCTAATATATATATACACACACACACACACACTATTATATGTGTGTATATGTGTTTATATATAACATTTACATATAATATTTCTGGTGCATTATTGAATGACTCAGTGAAATAATCTAGAAAAAAATTTAGCATTACTAAAATAGAGGGAATTTTTGACTGTTTGAGTTAGACACCAAAATATCAGGCTTTCATTTTGTGATGATAATGATTTAGTAATTTAGGGTTGGGCTTGCCTTTCATGAAGAGTCTAATATCAGCAAATGAAAGATTATGCTTAAGGATTTTTAAACACTGGAATATTTTGTAATAATCATAGGTACTAAAATATAGATTGTAAACTATTTCTAATCATCAAAGATTTTCCTTGATTTTGAAAATAAATAGAGGAAGAGACAGGGTGAGGAATTGCAGCTTGTAAAAAGTAAGATGCACCAAGAAATCTGTTGCATTTCTATACACCAATAATGAAACAGCAGAAAGAGAATTTAAGATATCAAGCCCATTACAATTGCACCAAAAATAAGAAGATATGGAGGAATAAACCTAACCAAAGAGGTAAAAGACTTGTACTCTGAAAATTATAAACACTGATGAGAGAAATTAGAGATGACACACACAAAAAGGAAAACATTCCATGCTCATGGATTGGGAAAACAAATATTGTTGAAATGTCTATACTACCCAAAGCAATCCCTATCAAAATATCAACAGCATTCTTCACAGAACTAGATCAAACAATACTAAAATTTGTATGGAACCACAAAACACCCTGAATAGTCAAAGCAGTCTTGAAAAGCAAAGCAAAGCAAAGCTGGAGGCATCTCAATTCCAGATTTCGATTTATATTACAAAGTTGTAGTAGTTAAAACAGTATGGTACAAAAATAAACACAAAAATAAACACATACATCAATGGAATAGAAAACCCAGAAATAAACTCACAATTATAGGGTCAATTAATCTTCAACAAAGCAGGAAAGAATATCCAATGGGAAAGACTATCTCTTCAACAAATGGTGCTGGGAAAACTGAACAGTAACATGCAAAAGAGTGAAACTGAACCATTCTCTTTCACCATACACAAAAAATAAGCTCAACAGAGATTCAAGATCTAAATGTGACACCTGAAATCATAAAAATCCTTCAAGAGAGCACAGGCAGGAATCTCTCTGACATTGGCTGTAGCAACTTTTTTGAGGCAAGGGAAACAAAAGCAAAAATAAACTATTGGGACTACATCAAAATACAAAGCCTCAGCACAGTGAGGGAAACAATCAACATAACTAAAAGGCAATGTATGGAATAAGAGAAGTTATTTGCAAATGACACATCTGATAAAGGGTTAGTATCCAAAATATATAAAAGAACTTATAAAACTCAATACCCAAAAAACAAAGGGCCCAATTAAAAAATGGACAGAAGACATGACAATTTTCCAAAGAAGACATACAAATGGCCAAGAGACACATGAAAAGATTCTCAACATCACTCATCATCAGGGAAATGCAAATCAAAACTACCATGAGATATCACCTCACACTTGTCAGAATGGCTAAAATCAACAAGAAGCAACAGGTAGTGGTGAGGATGTGGGGAAAGGGGAACCCTCTTGCACTGTTGGTGGGAATGCAAACTTGTACAGCCACTGTAGAAAACAGTAGAACTACCCTGTGATCCAGTAATCGCACTACTAGGTATTTACACAAAGAATACAAAAATACTGAATCAAAGGGATAAGTGCACCCTTATGTTTATAGTAGCATTATCTATAACAGCCAAATTATGGAAACAACCCAATGTTCATCTATTGATGAATGGATAGAAAAGTATCATATATATATATATATATGAATATATATATGCATATATATGTATTAATATTACTCCAATATTATTCATGTATATATATGGAATATTATTCAACCATAAAAAAGAATGAAATCTTGCCATTTGCAGCAACGTGGGTGGACCTAGAGAGTATAATGCTAAGTGAAATAAGTCAGAGAAAGACATTTCACTCATATATGGATTTTAAGAAACAAAGGAGCAAAGGGGGAAAAAAAAGAGAAAGAAACAGGCAAACCAAGAATCAGACTTAAGTATAGAGAACAAATTGACGGTTACCAGAAGGGAGGTGGACAGGGGGGGTGGGTTAAACAGGTGATGGGGATTAAGGAGTGCACTTGTTGTGGTGAGCACCTGGTGATGCATGGAATCGTTGATCACTATATTTTATGCTTGAAACTATTACACTGCAATATTAACTGGAATTTAAATAAAAACTTTAAAAAGTAACCTATACTAAAAGATATATTTTAAATGATACTTTTTAATTTGACAAAAATTTTCTGCAGTTGAGTTATTCTTTCCCAATGTGTGAGTTTCTCTGGTGTCAATAAATGTTGCACGTGTACAAAGAATGGGGAAAACAGTCAGTACACATGTTCTGTTGTTAAGTGTGCATTGCTGTTAATTATGCTTTCTCTGTTGCTACACACACAAAAAGGCTTTGAAATTAGGTGTTTACATTTGGGGCTTCTAATAACTCTCTATTGTTATCCTCACATTTGTCAAGTTTTAAAGCTTATAGTTATATAAACCAAGAGTGTATGTGGGCAGCTCATTTCCTCTACAAACAGTAACTTATAATAATTTCTCCTTGTTCTTTAGCTAAGCAAAAAAATCCATTTGCTACCTCAGAAATCAATTTGCCTAGGATAATTTTACAACAAGGGAGACGATGGGGGAGACGGGGAAAGAGAGATACTCTGTCAACAGTAAAGGAAAAGCCATCAAAGTAGAGGGAAAAGAAGACTAGCAAAAAAAGAAACACTATTCACTTCCTCTTCTAAATCCAAGAGAGTTGCTTCTTCCTGGTAAATTTTTAAGAGCACTCAGGGTGCCTAGGATAAATCTGGCAGAAACTATAAACATTTTCAGGATGATGAGATTATGAAATTTTTCCCATATTTTTGCTGGAGGATTTCAACAAAAATTGCAACCTTTCAACTATGTGTCCAGTGATAGTGATTCAGTAGTAGAAATCTTGTCAGTTCTAATTAGAAAATGTGATCAAATTATTATAGATTATTATCAAATTATTCCTTTAATGCTTCCAATATCAGAGTTGGCCATAATTGCAGTAAATTGCTTTACTTACAAGATTAGATCTGGAAGGAACCTTGGGAATTTTCCAGCCCAATTCACTGAATTGGAGATGAATTAAGTGACTTGAAGAGGCTTAAGTGACTTTTCTCAGGATGAACAGCTTTTTAATTTTATAGAATTTAGAATTAGGGTCTCAAATATTATATTTCACTTTCTCTTCAAAAATTATGGTTTTACCTCCTGGGACTCTCTTGTTTAAAAACAGTCATATTAAACACCGGTTTAAATTCTAAATCATTTACTTTCATTTTGTGGTATATGTGAGTGCTACAGAATTTTAGAACATATACATGTATAAGTGTCCTGGGCACGTGGTTAGGTATTTTTCAGGCCCCTTTGCAGTTAAGCATAGCCATGTGGCTCTGTGGATAAATGGAATGTAAGTGGGAAGGATACTTTTTCTTGGCATTGCCCATAAAACTCTGCCTAGCGTGATCCTCCATTTTCTTTCTCTATCAGCTTCCTGAAGAGGGAAGACTGCCAGGACATGGAGGAAGATGGAGGTATATAGTGGAAGAACTATGGGTTCTCATTATTGCTGATTTTGGGAGAACCAATCAGAAACACCCAGGAACTGCAACAGTGAGTGAGAAATTGACTTTTATTGTTTTAGGTTACTGAAATATTGGAGTTGTTTGTTTTAGCAGTTAGTCTACCCTAATTCACAAACAATAATAAACAAAAATTTGAATCTCTTTCATAATCCATTTTTTCCTTCTAAGCTTTACGTATTGTTTTAAAAGTAAACAAAAAACATGGTGTTTAAAGAGATAAAATAACTTTTCATTTAGCAGTGTGATAGATGCTTTTTTATATCCTATTTCTTTTAATTCTCATAAAGCCTATCTTAGTATTACTAGTGAATGAATATTATGATTGTATTATTCTCAGAGTTCACATTAGACTCAAAGGAAGCAGTGCTCTACTTTCAAGCTATAAATGATTGAGACAGGAATCTTTAGATTTTAGTGGCTAATATGATTCTTTGCTATTACATTAATAATGATGTAATTTTGAATGATGACTGGAATTTTCTAGAAAATGGAAAAATAAAATTTTGTGAGCAATAATTTTCAAATTTAATCCTTTTGAATATATATGGGTTCAATTTGAAAGAGTCCAATTTTCTTGAAATTTAAGATTAACTTAAAGAACAAATTTTCCTAAAGAGCAAAACATCTTTCCTTGAGATTTCCCTATAAACCTATTCACTGTATCACTTATGTAATAGCCAAGATTGACATTTTAATGATGATTTTATTAATATAATGGTATGTCAGAATAAAATACGTAATAATTGATTGTTTGCCCCTGCCTTGATGGTCAACATTTTAAGGCTGAAATATTACCTTGCATTTATGAGAGTTCTTTTATTGAACAACCTTCACTGAAAGTTCTGTATATTCTAATATAAGGGAATATTTGGCAGCTTTGCCATTACATTTATCAATCCAGTGATGTGAAAGTCATGTCTTCATGCAATTTAAATCAAGAAATTTAAATTTTTATTTGCAGTATCTGACCAAAGATTGTATGAACAGGTTACTTGTACTGAGGTGAGCATATAATGAATTTTTTTAATGTTATTTATTTTTGAGAGAGACAGAGAGAGACAGAGTGTGAGCAGGGGTAGGGCAGAGAGAGAGGGAGACACAGAATCTGAACAGATTCCGGGCTCTGAGCTGTCAATACAGAGCCCAACGCAGGGAAAAAAAACTCACGAACTGAGAGATCTTGACCTAAGCCAAAGTCGGACGCTTAACCGACTGAGCCACCCAGGTGCCCCTGAACAAATTTTTATATAGCTGTTGTGAATTTTTTACTTTGCAATACATCATATTTAAAAATAGCCATAATAAATATCATTTTAAATTCTAAACATTTAATTTACTTTAGTTTTGCAGTGTATGTGAGTTCTATAGAATTTTAGAACATATGTAAGTATATATATATATATACACACACACACACATATATATGTATATATATATATATATATATATACACACACACATATATATATATATCCATTTAGTGTGTGTGTGTGTGTGTGTGTGTGTGTGTGAGTGTGAGTGTGTATGTGTACACTGTTGTCCACCATCCAGTCTGGTTAGGGTTAGAGTTAAGGTTTTGATTATATATGATGCTTCCGTTAGCTGAATAACTTCAGCATTGAACGACTAAAATTCACTCTGTATTAACTTTTAATCATATTTGATAGCAAAATTTTATTTCCATGTCCCTTTAGCATAGAACTAAACAGATGAAAAGAAACTAAGATATTATTTTAAAATCACTCAACTTCATAACCAAGGTAACTGAATCTTGCTGAGTTCTGGTGACTTAACTCAGGTAACAAAATTAGAGAAGAAAGCAGGACAAGAAAGCAAGTCTCCTAAACCAATGGTTTCTCTTACTCTAAGTGATTTTTCATCCTTCTAGTTAGCAAATTTGTAGAATTACAAGATCAAGTTTTACTTTCTTTTCCCATGACTATCTTATTCCTGTCTTCAAAGACATCAAGAACTTGACTCTAACTCTAACAGAGAAACAAACAGACCACATCAAACCTAAACCAGGTCAAGATCCTCTTCCAAACAATAACCCTAACAGAAAACAGAATAGTCATCCTTCATTATCTCCTGGCCACAATAAGACTGTTTTGCCCATCAGCCCCTCATTAGATTTAAGGAATGCGATCAACTAGAATGCCTGTCTCAAAGAGAAATATTTACAAAAATTAAATGAAAGCCTTCTTGATAGGGGAACTTAAATAATAATGTGCTTGAGTTCGTCTAGCTTATTTAATGGTAAAGTACATATAATTTATAAATAGAATTTAAAGTACATTCATTATAAAGACCCTGAATCATTTTCTGCTTGCACACTAAAGAAAAATCAGCTGATAGAAACTCAAGAGTTATAAGTGTGGGTTTCAGCAGCCTCCAGACTCTTTAGGATGCCACAGAGCTTTTATTCCTGATGATTTAAAATGAATCACCAAAAGGTATCACAGGAATAAATAGCTACATTACCTGTAATTATTTCATAAGCACAAACGGGTATTACTAATGGGCTTTAGCCTCTGTGTTTGGTGGTAAATGTCAACACAGTTTGGGACCCTTTTTTTGTCATTGTGCATTTCTTCTCTATACTTAGTTTAATTATATGAAGATAGATATTCCTATTCTTAACTGTATATTGTTTTCTGATTGCATTTCTTGACTGGTGGTTTTAGATTGGGGTATGACTTGCTGGTGCACAGAGCTGACTGATGGCAGAGTTGGGACGAGAACCTGGTGACCTGGTTCCCAGACTTGTACTTCTTTTGTTTTGTCCGCTAGTACGCAAGATGACTTTGAGTGGAAAAGTGTAGGATGCCCTTGAAATGCTGTATACTGGAGGAATTGAAAGAATCCAAGTATGCTTAATTTGGAGAGAAGACGTTAAGTTTCAGGGACTAACTTTCTGTCATCAGAGAGCAACCTGCTATTGTATGTACTCTGCGTAGGTAGACTTCATTTAATTCATTGACAAATCTGTAAAACTCCTTTACCAATTAAATGAGTGCTCTTGGGCAATGGCTAAGTGCTATAGATAAATTATTCTCTTTACTTGCTAAGGCAACACTGGAAAACAGATATTATTATCCCATTTTAAAGATTAGGAAAACCCAGTCTTTACAATATGCAGTACTTCACATGGCTACCTTGGGACTGAGCTGGGACTCAGCAGTTCTAGCTCAGTCTGAGCCTCTTTCTCTGAGCCATTTATGGTGTGCAGACTCACAAATGAAGTTTATAGCTTCCATAAAGCTTCACAGGGCATAAGAGGAATCCTTAGCAGGGGGAAAAACGTTCTGATAGAGCCTTCCAATGAGGAAGCTATTCATCTTGGAAGCTAGTAGCTCCATGGCCCTGGTGGTACACAGACCAAGGAGAGATGATGGTCTATCTAGGATCTAGTGAAAGGTACTGTTTGTGTAGAAAAATGTATTTATAGTGCTACAGTCTATCACTCAAAATTTGTCTTTGGTTTACTTCCACATCCCCATAATTTCTTTTCTCTCGCAAGTTTCAGCTTTGTCCCAGCAACCAGATACCTCTTCTTCTTTGTTATTATTTCTCTTATTTATCTGCAATAAATATTTTCCAGGCTGTGACTCCTCCTGGAGGACTTTAATTTTTAGGAGGTAAGAGATTGCAGGAAGACGCTATTATGGAGCACGTATCCTCCTATATGTAACTTCCCATCAACAAGAGGTCTCAGAAGGGGCATAATTGTGTCTGTGAGAAATGTGACAGACCTGTTGTGTGTGTGTGTGTGTGTGTGTGTGTGTGTGTGTGTGTAATACTGTATATTACACACTGTATATTTACTATACATACACACAAATATATATCTATATATCTATAAATATTTATTATGCACCCATACACATACTCTATGACAATAGCAAACTACAACTTGAAGTCATATTAGATGAAATGAAATGAAATGCTATCTTTAAGAGACCTGCCACTACATTTCCAAGTTATGTGTCCAATCTCCAGTTTTATTTCCGATCTGGGCCTTATACATGAATGTTAAAGCAGGCCAACCCCCACGTGATGAAGAATAAATAAAATGAAGACTTGTCATGGTAATTTTGGTGTTTTCTGTCTCTTTAGGTTTGGGCTTGAAATAGCCCTTCCAAGGTTTTCTGGGGGCTATTGTCCCTCATAGGCTGTTGACTCCTGGTTTAGACTGCACCATATAAAATATCATCTATGCTCTCTTGGATAAAAAAATAGGTCAGTTTAACAGTTATTTTATGATCCTAAAAAAAGCAAATCATGCCACATGTTGAAGATTGACATTTAAAATGCTGAGGCCTCATTACCTGGAAGAAGGAAGATTAGAAAAGATGAGAAAGGGATGAAAAAGGAAATGATTCAACCAGGAACTATAGGATAGGTAGAGTACACAGTCTTCAAAAATTAGTGACGAGAAATCAATCGTATGAATTCAAGAAAAGAGGAGAATTCATATTTAATTGGCGTGCAATGCCATAAAAAGATGGCTGAATATAAATAAAAACATTAAAAGCTTTGAGCTTTACAGATTATCTTATACTTGGGTGCACACAGCTTAAAAAATTTCATGATTTCATGGAATATTTATTCTGCATCTCCAACTGCTAAAAAAAAGTGACCTCAATTTCTCTGCAAGCTTGTAAATCAATAACCCATAAAAATCTATGGGAAATATAAAAGATAACTATAAAAACCTCTAAATTTGGTTTGGATCACAACAATTTTTGATTTTTAGATGCAAACAAAGCAAAGAAGGAATCAACATGTTTGCAAATTTAAACTGGGAGGCAAAGTCTTTATGGAAACAAAATAACCTCATGGCAATCTAGTAGAATAGCACGGACTCCTGGGAATCAAATAGCTACCCTTAAATTTGTTCAAGTAAAAGAAGGCCCAAACTGCCTTAAATCTATGAAACCCATATCATTCTCAAATGAAAGAAAATGAAAAGAAACTTAGAGGTTACTTTTTGTTCTGTTAAGAACTGTCAGAAACCTAAAAACCTTTTTAGAAGGGAAAAAAAGAAAAGGAAATGCTGACTTTATTTAAATGGTGTGAGTTTCCTTAATAACCTACTGATATTTTTACAAAACCAAACTGATACCATATAAATATATATTTAATATATTTATTAATTTATGTTATTTATAAATTAATAAATATATTAAATATATATTTAATATATTATATATAAATATAATATATACATATTTCTGAAGACAAATACTAAGTAAATATTTCTTAGGAGTGGCTGAAAATTGATTTTTCTTGCTTGATATGATGCCACTATTTTCTAATGAGCTTGAATTATCAACTTGCAGATAGAGGGCTGATACACAAGTGAGATATGCGGTCCTCCTGCAGGGCCCATTCTGAGGCACTGCTCCCAAATTCTTATATGATCTGGATGCCTCATTGTTTTAGCCGGGGACAAAGCTGTTCATTTCTCAGTGGCAATTAGGGTTTCAAAAGCAGACAACCTCTGAAAAGGTGGCACTCTGACTAAAATTCACACTGAGGTGAGGTAATTGATTATATGACACATTTTTGAAAGGCGGCTTTGACTCTTGGCATGTATAGGTGGAGCGAGGAGTGGGGACAGCGTGGGGAGGAGAGAGGAATGGGGCACATAAAAAGCAACCTCACCTACTTGACAATCTGGGCAAATATGTGTCACTAAATATATATAATGGTACTAAATGTACACATGGATTCAATATGTGAATATGATTCACATTTTTTCCTCCATCCTTTCCTCTCTTCCTTCCTCCCTCCCTCTTTTCCTTCCTTTCTTCCTTCCTAATGCCTGGGACACTCACAGAACATCAAGGGAAGAACTACACTAAACTATACAAACAGCAAATAATGTCATGGTCACTATCTTCTTCACAGGAACACTCAACCTTACATCAAATACATGCCTCAATTACATCTTTCATTTTAAAGTGAACCTCTCCTACTGGCATACTACCTCAAATAGCATCAAAGCAAAGTGAAACACAGGCAGCATTTAACAACGCTGGTAACCATGGAAACATATCATTAAAGAATATATAAACAGGAATGAATAATTAGATGAGAAATTCATTTCTACATTTATCTTTTTCCAAGACCCAGGAGGGGAAGCTCTCTTTTACCTCTCATCTCAGTTTGGACACTTCCTCTTTAGCCTGTCTTCTAACCAAGAAATAGGAGAATCCACAAAATGAGGATTTTAATACTGCCTAGCTTAATGGACAAATCTCTTTGTAGGCAAGTGACTAAAAATGACTGCAATGCTCATTGTTGTCTAGATGTAAAACTGAATGTAGGAAAGAACCTGAAGCAGCAGAGTTTGCTTTGGGGTTGGGAGGAGGGCAGGAAAACCTGACTTACATCCTGGTGAGAAGGGGAGAGCAGTTAACATTTAAAAACAGGAAGAACGGGCTGCCTCACTTACTAGAGGCATCTACATAGTGGGAAGACTGAGGGGAGAATATGGGCTAATGGATTATATCAGTTGCATTGTCAGGTAGGCAGTATCACCTGTGCAGGTACCCTGACACTCTGCCTCTGCACCTAGCAAAGCTGTAGATAAACGCTATGGTAGGCAAAGTTGTTCGTAAACTTAAAAATTTGTAAATGGCCTTATAGACCGTCTAGCTGAGGGTTGTGCATCAGAATCACTTAGTTGGGGGGAAGTAGACAAACACAGTTTTTAGAACCTCACCCAACACTGTGATTCTGATGCAGTTCACTAGACCAGTGTTTGAGAATCACAGGCCTAAGCCAACTTCGTCATCATACAGCAGCAGAAACTAAAGCCCAGAGCAGGTATGATAAACCAGATTGAGTTGCTGGTCTCAATTTCCCCCATCTCTGTAACAATATTATTTTTATCATGGTTTGGCAGTGAACAGAATAACCATATATGGCTTGCTCTGGCTAACAGGATATTAACAAGCATGGTATAAGCAGAGGCTTGATATGTGCTTATATAGTTCTGCTTTCTCTCTTAGAATTCTGCATTTTGCCATAAGATAAACAGACATCGGATAGCCATTGCATGTGGACCATACTTGGGCCTCTCCACAGCTTGGAGCTAAGGGTAGCTAAGTATAGCCAAGACTAGCCTAGATCAGTCAAATCATCACTGATAAGCCAACCTGCTTATTATTATGAGAAACCACTGAATTTAAGAGTGATTTGTTACACAGCAGTATTGTAGCAGTAGCTGACTAATATGGAAATGAAGTGACTTATCCAAAATTAAATCCTAGCATTGGAACTAGAAGTTACAGCTTGTGAATCGTAGGCCTGACTTCTTTCTACTTCCCTATAGTGTCTGTTTTACTTTCTTTCATTCACAGGGTTAAGCACATATATCCATTGCCTTTATAGGGTCCTTCTGCTCAACCTATATTCCTTGTATTTCAGAACATCCTGTCATCTTTCCTCGTCAGAGCTTACCTTTCCTTCCATCTCGTTCCTCAGGATTCTGCTTTCATATTTCCAAAGGGACTAAGAAGTTTCAAAATAATCCTCACAATTGTGTTCAAGAGTCATCCATTAATGAGTTAAACACTTACAGATAAAATTTCTTCTGCATATTACCTGGGGTTGACTAGAGACTCAATGGCAAATGGTGAGAATTTAAGCATGACACATGGCAGTTGACAGGAAAAATATTTTTAGGTAAGTGAGTTTGGTGCTTATTAAATTATATATAATATAAATATCATAAGGCTTGTATTGCTTTCAGACACTCCTGTCCAAATATTTTATAAACTGTATGCTTGATGGGGCCAAATAAATAAATAGACTATAAACAAAGGCCATTAGGAGAAATGCTCATATGGCATTTTTATTTTGTTCCTTTCTGTGGAAACATTTTTCACATGGAAGCAAATCTTTAAAACACATTTTTATTCTACTGAATATGTAGGTGTTTTGTTAAAGATAATAAAAAAAGGGGCGCCTGGGTGGCTCAGTCAGTTGAGCGTCCGACTTCGGCTCAGGTCATGATCTCACAGCTCGTGAGTTCAAGCCCCGCGCCGGGCTGTGTGCTGACAGCTCGGAGCCTGGAGCCTGGAGCCTGCTTCTGCTTCTGTGTCTCCCTCTCTCTCTGCCCCTAACCCACTTGCATTCTGTCTCTGTCTCTCTCAAAAATAAGTAAACATTAAAAAAATAATAATAAAAAAAATTCTGGTTGACCTTAATTTGCCTGTAATTTCATGTTGAAGATTTTATTTTTACTCTGAAATTGAGATACCATAAATCTGTATCATGTAAATGACTAATATTGGGGTAATTCTGCAATATCAAGAAGAAACACAATGAATTGGAGTAAAAAAGTTAGTCTTCATTATTGGTATAAGGGATTAAGTTACATCAGTTATTGTGTATCATTGTCTGGTTAGTGCAGAGAAATTCATTAGTTTGCTGCTGTCTTGATTGCTATGTTTGAAAGAAGAAGCTAATAGATAAAACCTTAGGGTTTTCATGGAGAAAACCATGAGCACAGAAATCAATGAAGTAACAGACTGTTGGAAATCTGCAACCTTCTCCAGAGACTCTGATAAATCTCAAACTCAAAGCACAAAAGTTGTCCACATTTGTGAACTTAAAATACACACACAGACACACACACACACACACACACATACACACACACACAAATAGTTGTTGAAATCAATAAGCACTGATTTTTTTAATAACAAATAAAGAAACTATTCCAAAACATTCTTGACATTATTGGTTTGAGTTTCATGTCAAATAATATTTAACTTGGTTGACTGACTTTAACAAATATGTATTGAATTGCTATTTGCAATGTACTACGGAAGAAAAACAGATTAGGAAGAAGTGGTGTCTAATTTAAGTACCAGATGTTTTTCTTGTTACATTTTTGTGCTAGAACAAAATTATTAAAATTTTGTTCTTGAGGACATGCTTCTTGAGGACAGGACAAGCAGTGAGCATTTTGTTCACTGCTGTATTTGTTAATAGCACAGTGCTTTTAGTACAGTGCACGTAGCACAGTGCTTAAGACACAGTCACTAATAAGTGCTCAATAAATATTTGCTGAGTGAGTATGAATGACAAATACAGTTTGAAAGTAAAGAAGAAAGTATCCACTAATGTTTTTAATGTTTATTTATTTATTTTGAGAAAAAGAGAGAGAACATGCAAACATGAGCTGGCAGAGAGAAAGGGAAAGAGAGAATCCCAAGCCGGCCCCTGCTGTCAGCACAGAGCCCAGCATGGGGCTTGATCCCATGAACCATGAGATTATGACCTGAGCTGAAATCAGGAGTCCAATGCTTAACCAACTGAACCATCCAGGCACCCAGAAAAGCACCCACTAATCTAAGAGTAGTCTGCACACACTGGATTGGAAAGGTTTCGAGCTTGAATGACTGTAGTGCAGTTTCAGGAGGAACTATATGACACGAACATTCTGGGTGCTATTTTTTGCTTTGAGTTTTGGAAGCAGTAAATGTCTCCTGCTAGGCCCAATACCAAAAAGAAAAAGAGCTGTTGCAAAGAGGAGTACAGAAGGGACTTAACCTGTGGTCTGTGAAAGCCATGGAAGGGCCCACAGACTGCGCACCATCTTCCTCAAGCATATGGCTGGGGAAAATCTTTTGTCTCTCAACATAGCCACCTCCTGAGTTTTGTCCCTTGAGAGTAGACTAACTTCACCAAAGAAAAATTTCGTGTTGGTGAGCTCTTTGGAAATCATTTAGGCCATTGATACCTTTAAGATGGTGAACGTTCCATGCCAAGTACAAGTTGAATTGGATGGGAAGTCTTGGCATTCTCTGCACAGATGGAGGATCTGTGAAGTTGGCACTGCCTCAGCCTTCGCTGCTTCACTGAGGAAAGATGCTCCACATGTCAGGCTTTCTACAGGGGCCTGTATTGGTGTCAACAGCCCCTCCCACAATCCCAAAAGAGGTCTTTCAATTGCTGTGAAAGTCTTCAACTTCCTCAGAGCCAAGAGCTCACAACAGTGCCTTTGCAGTAGATCTTTGTCAAGACACAAGAACACATCATGAGGCTCTTTCTTAATAGAGGAGTTTGTTGGCAATTCAGAGACAAAATTTAGAAGTGATTTGGTTTGATTAACTCTTGAAAATTTTTTAAGAGAAAGGATAACTCCTTAGAACAGATTGATAGTGAGAAGTTCATTCCAGGACTAGCTTTATAATGGCTGATATCTTAGTCACATATATGAAGCAATCTTTTGGTTCAATGCTAAATTTACTATTAGAGATGCTGCTGAAAAACTATGAGTTTTGTTTTGTTTTGTTTTGTTTTGTTTTTGTCAGGCTGCTACTGTAAATGAGGTGGCTGGAGTCAAAAACACAATATGAATTTTCTAATACTGGAGGTGAGATTGACACAGCCTTGAGAGTTTCTAGGGACAAAAATCAACAGACACTTGGCAAATGGCTTTCTCTCCTTCGAAGGTCATTTTTGTTCAGATGGCTTTAAATTGAAACAAACTGCTGACATAGTAACTTTGATGATATAGACTTAGCAAAGATAATCTCATTGACTTGAACACAAAGGGAATGATGTAATATGAATTTTGGTTATTCTTGATGCCTGCCTATCCATATGAGATCTTGTGAGCTACAGGAGCTCTGATTCCATTCGCTATTAGAGATTTCGTGAATCAGGGTTATACCTGTTATTGCCATTAAAGTGAAATACTGACATTGATGAGCTGTTGAATACATTTTAATTTCTTATCCCAGAAAAATTGCATAACCTTTTCATAAGAGTGAAAAAACTATAATTCTCAGTATTCTATGTGTAGATCAATTTCCAATATAATGAGATAAATAGTAAGCCTATTTTTCCCCATGTTTATGTTTATGAGTACTGTTTCTAGGTGGATGCTTGTAAATTGAATCAGATTCTCAGAGAGGTTTGTCATTCAAAAAAGAAAGAAAGAAATTTGAAAAGAAACTATTAAGGTGAAGAATGGGTTGATCAAGCAGCTTGCCCCTGTTTAGTGGGGGCTCCTCTGTGCTTGTTTTGTGGGACTTCTGCAACAGAATTAGCTGTTATCTTTTCTCACTCCATTTTGCTAAGCAGTGCAAACCAGAATTGGTTCTGTTACTCACACTGCAAGAGATAAAGCCACACACCAGAAAATCCATGTGGCTGACAGCATGGCAGAAAGTGAAGGTGAGAAACCAGGAAAGGGAAACAGGAATGGAAGAAGAGGGAGTTTCATTTCCAAATGCTATTAAATCTAGCCCTGGATCTAAGGGGCAAGTGGCTTAGGAGGTCGACTCCAGTTTACTGTAAAAAATCTTGAAATAAAATTGTTACTTTAAGAGTAGTGTATAAATACATAGTGGTCACTGCTTCAAAAGAGCTAATTCTCAGCCTGATTAGGGAATTTCTGTTTTGTTAATTAGTTCAGAATTGTGATGAGGTCTCAAGGTGTTTCAGAAAATGAGAGTGGCTGCTAATAGGAGACTGGGTATCGAGTTGCAGAGGCATGCATGTAAGTACAGTTGTGACAAGTTATTTCCAACCCTCTCTAGCTCTGAAGAAGTGATGCTATTATAGAATAACATGTGCAAACACTTTTATTCAGAGTGATATATTCTGATGTGAGCTTTCATGTAGTGTAGAGTTGTATGCCTTTTTTTCTTGCTGGGTTGATGATATGAAAACCATTCCTAATACAATTCAAAAGCATTCTTGAGCTCACCAAAGCGAAGGTCTGTTCTTTTGTATCCAAGGGCTTATAAGCCAACCATCTGTGAGAGTAGGTGTAGACTGGTTCTCACATTTTTACATACTGAAATTTTCCATTTCCTGTTTAAGACCTCTGAGAAGAATAACTGATCAGAATGGTAGGCATTTTATGTGGTTGGAAGGAAGATATACAGTAACTTCATCCTCTACAAAAGTAGTGAAAATAGCCTCTGTCTAAGCCTTCATTGATGTCTATGAATGTCTATGAAGATACAGTTTCTTGTCTGTGATGTTTGGAGGGCATGCTTAAATTCAGCAGTGTAACTGTCGTGGTGGATTGGGTGGTGGTGCATCCCTGTCTCCCTGTGTTTAAAGATGGCATGGATTGGGCACTCACTGGCAATGTCCAAAAGCCCCTTTTGATTTAGGACAGAAGGTTTGGGGGGGGGGGAGATGTATACATTTAATTTAAGATCAGGGAGAGGCAGGCTCACATAAGGAAGTATGTAATTGGTGAGAATGGTGTGGTGTGCTACTATTGAGGCTAGTCAGTAGGGTTTAATTTATGGACTTTATCTGCAGGATGAAATTTCTAATTATGTCATTTCTTTCTATCTTAATATATGTGACATCATTTTTGGATGTGCTTAAAATATTAGATTTCAGTGCTAAAATGAGCTTTGAGAATAAACCTTCCCAAACACTTTCTGCTGGTCTCTCTTATTTTCTAGCTGAAGTTCTTCTAAAAACTAACTTGCCTTAGGTTAGATAGCTATTTGGTGTTAGAACTTAGATGGAGTCAGACCTGATTTCCAAACAAAGGCTCTTTTCCAGTATGCCAAGTTGCTTCAAATTAAAAGAGAGAAAAAGAGTAACTCAATACCTCAAAGATGAATAATCCAATTAAAAATGGGCAGAAGACATGAATAGACATTTTTATAAAGAAGACATACAGATGGCTAAAAGACACATGAAAAGATGCTCAACATCACTCTTCATCAGGGAAATGCAAATCAAAACTATCATGAGATTATTGCCTCACACCTATCAGAATGGCTGAAATCAATAACACAAAAAACAACAGGTATTGGTGAGGATGTGGAGAAAGGGGAACCTTCTTGCACTATTGGTGGGAATGCAAACTGGTGCAGCCACTCTGGAGAACAGTCTGGAGGTTCCTCAAAAAGTTAAAACTAGAACTACCCCACGATCCAGCAATTACACTGCTAGGTATTAACACAAGGAATACAAAAATACTAATTCAAAGAGATACATGCACCAAGATGTTTACTGCAGCATTATCTGTAATAGCCAAATTATGGAAACAGCCCAAGTGTCCAACAACTGATGAATGGATAAAGAAGAAGAAGTGGTATGTATAAACAATGGAATATTATTCAGCCATAAAAAAAAAAACAGTGAAATCTTGCCATTTGCAACGACATGGATGGATCTGGAGAGTATAATGCTAAGTGAAATAAGTCAGTCGGAGAAAGACAAATACTATATGATTTCACTCATGTGTGGAATTCAAGAAACAAAACAAACAAGCAAAGGGGAAAAAAGGAGAGAAAAAGAGAGGCAAACACAAGAACAGAGTCTTAACTATAGAGAACAAACTGATGGTTGCTAAAAGGGAGGTAGGTGGGGGTGATGGGTTAAACAGGTGATGGGGATTAAAAAAATAATAATAAAAATAAAAGAGAAAAAGAGAATACAAAGAAAAATATGTTTTTCTTATCTTTTATTAATACAGGATAATTAAATAATAGTATTTGTTTTCTTCCTTTTTGTATAGCAAATATGCATGTATTGGTAAGTGGAGATTATTTTCTTAGTTTGATATAAATAAAATGGGGGTATTAGTGTTCTTTGAAAGCTAAAGGGAACAGAAAAAAAATTATTTACAGTTAGTCTTAACCAGTCTTAGGTTGTACCAACACTAGACCTATTTTTTCCTAGTTCAATGTAGAAAACACAGGAAGTAGTTGATATTTGTTTGTTTAGTGAATGAACAAATTAAATCAAACATTTATTTGGGACCTACTATATGCCAAGCTTGCTGAATGTTATCTAACCCTTAAGATTCAACTCCTTTCCCACTTCTCTCCAGAAGCTTCTGAAATCCTTTAATAAAAAGTCTTCTTCCTTTATTATATCAAAGCCCATATTATTTGCTTATCTTTTACATCTAGCAATTCTTTACAACTATTTAATTACATGACTATAAGTGCTGCTGTTTTGCATGTTACAGATTCCATTAGGAAGATTTTTAACCTCTGAGCAAATTAAAAATATTTTTGAGATTAAAATTTTGTTTACTAGAAGGTCAATTTTTTTCAAATAGTCACAGGTCTCAAGTATAGTAGGACTAATGTAAACCTTTATTTTTTATAGTAGGCTAAAACTCCAAATATTTAGATGGAACCATATAAACTAGTGAGCCTTTTACATGATAAATCTAATACTTTATTTTCTAATAAATACATGATATAAAAACAGAAAATGGGCCAAGACACAGTAGTGAAAATAGGAAAAATCAGGAAGTATCAAAGATTGTTGATGATTATTTCTCCCTTTCATATTTCTGTTTTAGCAGATCTTATTCTAGTTAGTTCAAAAGGTTCATATTCAATTCAATTCAATTCAATTCAATTCAATTCAATTCAATTCAATATCTTGAAGTATGAGGAATAAAATGCCCCATACAGTCTGGAGAGGAGAAGATATGGAGGAGGGAGCTAGCTTTTGTAGTTCATTTTCAAATAGTTGAAAAAATTTCATTTGGAAATGTGTTTCCATTTTGTCCATGTTGCTCTACTGGGAACCACTGGATTGAAGTTTTAAGGGAGTAGAAATCCACTTCATATGAGGAAAACAGTTTAATAATTAGCAAATTGGATGTTGTTTCTTGGGCTTAAATGAGCTCTTCATTTTGGATCTATTTCAGCAGAAAGTCATCAACAATTTGCTCAGAGAGGACAGGAAATGAATAGATTTGTATGTTGTAAAGGAGATTGAACTAGTAAATTCTAAATTCTCTTTATAATTTAAGAAATTATGACTCTCTTCTTGGCATCTCATTGACCTTTGATATGACTTCTTGCTGCCATTTTGAATAATAAATGAGAAAGAAGATCTGCAGTTTGTTACTAGTTAAGTGTTCCAACACTAATTATTACTCAACAAATACAACTGATCTTTGCATTTTCCTTTATTATGTAATTGGTATTACTTCTAGCATCTGCTTTTACAGGTCATAGATCAAGAAGAATCTATGAGAATACAATGTTCATATTTTAAAGGATCATGTCATTATAGCAGCATACTTGGGAAAATAGTTCCTGGGATGTCTAAAATTTATATTGGGTTGTAAAACTGAAGTATGGGCCAAGGGTTAACAACCTTGAATTTTGCCCTTAAAATAAGTCACAGAAAGTCTACTTCATTATAAATACATTACTACTGAGTGGTGTCCTTCTGATTGATATGGCCAAAGCTACTTTCTTCAGCAGTCATTTAAGCACCAATTCTTCATTTTGGTTCTAAAAATGAGATATATCCCTAACTGGGATATAAATTTTTACCTGCCAATACAGTTTGATGAGCTTGCTTATACACTGTTCACTTCCTCCACAGAGCCAGAACATGTAGTCAGCAATCATGGCACTCCTAAGAACAAGGACAAATTAAAAACAAAAAACAAAAAACAAAAAAATTTATAGGACAGAACAAAACCATAACAGGTAGTATATATAAATACTGAAGAAGAAGATTTTGTAATATATAAAATTTGACTAGACTAATATTGAGCAAAGCCCAAGAAAATTTTAGGATGTAGAAAATAGGGTTTTTTTTGCTTTCTGGGTTTTGTTTTTTGTTTTTTGTTTTTTTGTTTTTGTTTTTGGTTTCTTTTTTGTAATCTAAGCTAAAAGAATAAGAAGCAAACAGCATTTGTATTCTAGATGTTTTTTTTCTGTTTGCACAGTATAAGAATATTTAAAGACTATGAAGGAATGCATTGTTTTGGTTGCCCCTTATTAAGCTTCAAAACCTTTATAGAGCAACACATATGTTATGGACTCTAAAATGCCTTCAAACCTAACATAGCATATGTAGCTAAGTATTGTACTGCCATGTAAGCATATCTTAGACTTTACCTGAATTAAAGATTATTTACCTCTGATTAAATTGGCCTCCTTAAAAGTAAAAATAAAAATTTCCAATTCAACAAACACTCCCCTCCCCCAACTTTTGTGTTTAATTGAATTGGTTTTAGTATCTAGTGTGTACAACCATTGAATTAGTCTTATTAAGCTGAGAAGATATTAAAAACTATTGTGCAATTGATATTAATTCATTGCTTAGCACCCTTTGGAAAAACAGTTTACTTTTATGACTGTTTCTGCTGGGCCTCTCTATTTCTTTTCTCCAGAGATTCCAAATCCAATTAAATGTGACTAGAAGTAATTCCAAATTGTAACGTTAGCCAATTAAACATATAATAATCCTGTGTACCTAATCACTAGTACCAAAAGTTTTATTTATTTAAGTAGACCTATCACTGTGTACCCCTGAATGTTTTTCTTATCTATGCCTGCAGATATGTGTTGTTTCTTGACATCATTGTAAATTGAATTGGAAATTTCCTTTCCCTAAGTATAGGTTGTCTAAGGCACAGCAGCTATAAACTTACTATGGTACTCTGTTGAAAGAATTAAAACGTTTAGATTCTTGCTCAGGACAGACAAAAATTAGGACTTTCAAAATTAACAATGGAAAAAACATATCGCCATTTGGAGGGTTATTCAGCTCAATATATTTCTTTTTACACAAATGGTATTGGAAAGGAGCTGTCCACCGACATTTAAAAATAAATGACAATAGTTTAGGAATAACTAATCTTTTAAGAACCCTCTTACATTTTTCAAAGCCCTAGTTTAATGATAAGATAAAGTGAGGTATGAGGTTTTGACGTTGTGTGAATATATAAGAAGTAGAAAAAGTTATAAAAATTACAGACAAGAGGGGACAAAAGTGAATTTCAAAATATGCATTTTGATAGAAACACTTGGAAAAATTTTCCTCTCATGACTACCTAAAAAGGAAGTCTACTTGACGGGTAGGTACCTGTCACCTAACAGAAACCCATTTAATAAATTCTGAATTTGTGAAATCAATGAAAAATGTAAAAAATCTCCCTCTCAAAGACAGCACACACATATTCATAGAAGCTGTCTGATTCCTCCTCCCATTACCATATGGATATGTATCTATTTCTCAACAAACATTGGTTAACGAGGATACCAACCATTAGTTAAACCAGGGATGGGAAAACGTTTTTCTATAAAGGGTCAGATAGTAAATATTTTAGGCTCTGCAGGCCATGTGGTCTTACAACTACTCAACTTTGCCTTGTGGAAGAAGCGATAAGCAATAGTAAACAAATGAATGGGGTTGTGTTCCATAAGACATTATTTCCAAAAATATATGGGAGGCTGGACTTGGTATAGTTTGCCTAACTCTAAGATAAATGATGAGGTTGAGCAACAGGTGGCCAGCATCGATATGCCTGTCGGTTAATAGGCACCAGCTTCTATATGTCCTGGCCACAGGCCCCCTAAAACATTTCAGTCTACTGTTTTCTCTTTAGGGACAATGTATACATTGTACTAAAACTGTTGTGCAGAGTTCAAGAAAGAAACTTTACAAATTTGAAACATGCAAAAAATGTAAAAGATAATCCTGGATCATAGGCACAGAGGCTTGAGTTAAATAAAAGCTAAACTGATAGTTTCTATCATATTAGTGATTGTTATTCTTAGATGAGAACAATTGTGAAGAGAAAAAGGTCACGACAGTGGATTTCTAGAGCTTTCCTGAATTTTTAATGCTTTTGATGGTTTGGTTTTGAGTTGACCATTGTAAAAATAAGGAGTTTCAGTACTTTTATTAATGTCTTCCAAAAGTTGCTTTTTCTGTAATTACATGCTGCCAAATTGCTACATTCTTTAATTTTTTAAATGTTTAATTATCCTAGAGAGAGACAGACAGACAGACAGAGCACGAGTTGGGGGTGGGCAGAGAGAGAGGGAGACACAGAATCCGAAGCAGGAGCCAGGCTCTGAGCTGTCTGCACAGAGCCTGGTGCGGGGCTTGAACTCACAAGCCACGAGATCATGACCTGAGCTGAAGTTGGCGACTCAGCGATGGAGCCACCCAGGTGCCCCACACTGCTACATTCTTAAATATGATTTTATTATACCTGGGGGCTCAAGTCTTTTTCCAAAGGAACGCATCTCCAAATTTATATTGAAACAAGCGAGGAATTGAGATTTATTGAAATTTATTATCTGACCTCAGCAAAGCACAATTCTTATAACAGTAAAAAGATACTTGTATTAAATAACAAAGTATGGTTTCATAAAGTCACATGTTTGCTGATACATTTTTCATAAGTGTTAGATTTATTTTAATATTGGGAACACAATTTACATCGTAGTTGCTTTGACCCCATTTTCTTCCCAGTGGAAGTGGCAGTTATGCTTTTACCACCCACCTTCCTTTGTTTGGTCTTCTATCACAGCTCTGCCCTACAGCTTAGCCTTTATAAGTCAGTATAAAATTCAGTGGAAGAACATGAAAAGAGCATGGAAATAACATTATACCATGCAGTACTTGTGAGGCAAGAGACAGGGGTTTTTCATCATGCTGAATTTATAAAGGGCAAAGATAATTAATTAATCAACTCAGAGCATCTACAAGGAGTCAAGTACCTTGTGGGATCCTGGTCCTGTCAGACTCACCTCATGAATCGAATGTAAACGGTATCTGTGATTCTTCCTACTTTCACTCAGGTATCTCTGTTTACCTTTAGACCAATATCCTGGAGGCTAGTCAATGTGATTCAACGTTGCTTCTAAATGTCTTTGTTTTGTTTTCATTATTCTACTCAACTTATTTTCATTAATCTACCAAATATTGTGGCTGCATTGGAACTGTAGGATCATGTTAGCAAAACCCTTTTAATTGACAGTGAGTGGTTTCGTATCTGTCCCTTTTGGACTTTTTTTAGTGCTAAGCACCAGGTTAAGCATTTTACATGGCAGAGTGTGAACCCGACCACCCACCCACCCACTCATGCACACTTCTGCATCAGATCTCATTCCACCCATGGGACTGTCCAGTAACTCATTCTTTCTTCCTTGTTTCTTTTCTTTTCTCTTTTTCATTTTCTTTTTCTTTTTTCCCCTGGAGCTTTTCTACCAGCATACAGAAATGCTGTTGTTTCCGCCATCTTAAAGTAAAACACCCCAAAAGCCTCTCTTGATCCACTTCCCTTCCAATTATCATCTTAATGCTTTCCTTCTGTATAAAAAAACAAACAACAAACCCACAAAAACTCCTTGAAAAAGCTGTGTGTACCCTGTATCTCGAATATCTCTCTTCCTGCTCTCCTCTGACCTTGCTCCAACAAGGCTCTCATTCCTACTACTTCCCTGAAACTGCTCTCTTCAATGCTATTAAAGGTCTCCATGCTGCTACAACAGTGGTTCAGTTCTCAGTCTTCATTTTGCATGGACCCTTGGGTGCAAGTGAGGCGACTGCTTGTTCCCTCTTCCAGTATATACTTTCCCAGTTGGCTTCCGCAACTCTGCTCTTTCGGGTTTCCCTCCTATCTTACCGGTTGCCCTTTTCCATCTCCTTTTCCGCTATCTTCTCATCTCCCTGGGTCCCTACTTTTGGAGTACCCAAGGGCACAATGCTTGGACCTCTTCTCTTTCCTTCCAAATGTAATTTTTTGGTGATTTCACCAGTTTCATGATTTTAAATACAGTCGATGGGTTGACAACACTTACATTTATATCCTGAATTTAAAACCTCTTTTTGGATCTCGAGACTCTTGCAGAAATTATCTTCCTCACATCTCTACTTGGATACCCAATAGGTATTTCAAATATAATCTTTCTATACCCGAGACTCTGACCCTCCTTACTTCCCTTCTTACAGTCTCTACTGGTCCCCTCCATCTATCCAATTTCTCAGGCCAAAAAAATTAAAATTAGTGCTCTGGAGCAGGTCACTACTGTGCTTAAAACTGCAAAGGCTTCTTGTCTCACTCAGAGTAAAAATCAGTTTTGAAAATGGCATTTGAGCCCCCTGCCATCTTGTCTCTGATCTTATTTCCTTTTTACTCTGCTCCAGACAAACTGTCTACCCTGCTGCTGCAGGTACACAACTGCCTCTGGGATTCTGCATTTGATAGTCTGTCCTGGGATGTTCTTTCTCTAAATGCCCCCTGATCTCCTGGCTCAACTTCAGGTCTTTTTCTCAGTGAGGACTACCCTGACCACATTCCACTACTATCCATACCAAAGCCTAAAATATTTACTATCTGGGTCTTTACTGGAATGCAACCTTCCTGAAGGCAGGGATTTCTGTCTGTTTTATTTACTGCTTTATCCCCAGTGCCTAGAACAGTGTCAGTGTGGTAGTCACACAATAAACGTTTATTGAGTTAATGACACACACTAATTTTTTTAAGTCAAAATAATTAAATTCGTGTTACAAAAAAAAAAAAAAATCAAAACTGAGGGCTATAGAGTTACATAGCTTACTAGGATTCTAACACAAGCAGTCTGGCCCTGGATTACTTCTCCGCTCCTATTTGACAGAAATGCTTTTGTTCTGAAGGTGGCAGGGAATGCAGTGACAAGGTGGGCTTTGTCAATTTAATTTGTCCAATGTAGAATCCAACATTTAGCTCATATGAGAGTTTAATAAATGCTAATGGATGCTGATTTATTTTTTACATAAATTAAAAAGGAAAGGTACCAGGAAGCACATTAGCCTATTATGTTGTATCTAAAATTATTTTTAACATGATGGCTTCAGTCATTGTGTCAACAGCTATGGTTTCCCTGCAAGCCTATTCTACTATTCTTTTGATACTACATTTGAGCTTATTTTAGAAAATTGTTTATGAAGTCACATTTAATTTACTTAATACATCTGTTAAATGTAAAAGGGTCAAAATCTGGCTTTTAAATATATGTGCTTCTAAAATAAAAGATTTTTGTGTGATAACTCAGCTTATTGTGAATCAAATCCCATTCCTACAGAACAGCAAATACACAATATAAGAATTTGACATGCTATTATTAAGATAGGTACCAGCTTTGTTTTCCAAATTAATACCATACAAGGATCACAGTGTATAAGCATTTTCATGCCAGCTGACTTTACAGATTGAATATTTACAAACAGACTGTGTAATTCTAAGTATATTCAAAGCATATACTTTGACATTTCTCAAGGCCTCTGATCATATGCAGAATTTGTAACATTTCTACTCAGTGTGGCCACTTGGTGGTGTAAAACAATAAGATATGGGTAAACAAAAGAAAATCACAGCACACAATCAGCTGTGTGTTCTCATAGGGCTGACTGGCTGGGACCTTGAAAAGTCATTCGTTCATCACCTTGCCTTTAGGCAGGATCACACTTAAACCTTTCAAATGAGACTGATGAGAATCTATTCTGTTTTAAAGACCTCCACAGAAGGACACTGCTCTGCTTTCCTCACTGAGTCCAGAGTTTCATAGCCATAAATAGCATCTTCTGCCGTTTTAGTCTCCTGGTTTCAGTTCTTTCTCCTGGGTTAGTGCAACCTAACTAGACCTTATCCTGTGAATAGCAGTTCTACATATTCTTACAAAAATTTATTAATCTCTCTTCCCTAGGTTAATTAATTAACCCCAGTTGCTTTCATCTTTCTCCATGGGCCCCCTTTGCTTGACATTAGTCAGTTTCATGATTGTTTTTTCAATTGGTTTAGGTTCCGCCTTTTCTTTCTTCTATACTCGGAAATTGACCTCTCTCAAGAGTCTAAGGATAATCTTACGGTTTTTGTATGCAGCTATTTCACTTATGTAACTGGTATAGATACTTCATAGAAGTGCATCTATTGGATAGTTCTAACTACAGAATCCTTCCCTATTGTCAACATACCTAGGAGGCTGTTTCCTTTCTCTTGTACTTAAAAAAGCTAAAGAACATATGTATGCATATATATATATATATATATATATATATATATATATATATATATGCATATATATATGTTGTTAACTTAGATAAATTAATATTGATCAAAGTTTATAGTCCTTTTGAATATAAATACACACTAATATTGAAAAGATTATATTCTGATCAGGAAGAGAATCAAACTATCAAACCCACTCAAGCAAACACACACACATATGTGCGTGCAAAGCTTCTTTTTGTAGGCTCACATATTTTCCACACAGTGATCTCTAAAAACAACATAAATATAAAATACCTCAAATAGAATCCAAGCCCCTTCTGTGGTCTACTCTTCTTGTAATAGGTTGCCCTTGTTTTTCTCTTCAAAACACCTTCCATCACCCTCCAGTCACCTGTGGCTTATTCAGTTGCTCAAAGTAAACAGGATTTTTCCTGCCTTGGGGCATTTGCGTATTAAGACCCTCCTACCTGGAATCTATTCCTTTCATTTTTTACCTGGCGGCCTCTTCTCAGGATTTGGCCCTTTCGACTTTAGCTTAAATATTGGCAATCTCCTCAGTGAGGCCTTCTCTGGCCACTCTGTGTAAAAAAGTTCTGCCTTATGATCCCTCAACTAAAAATTTACCCTTTTCCTGAATAAGTCTCACATTTTGTAATTCCTAGACCTTCTTTTCCTAGACCTATTACTGTCCAATATGGTAGCCACTAACCATATGTGGCTATTTATATTTAAAATAATTAATAATTAATTTTAATTAAAATTAAAACTCAAAACCCAGTTTCTCACATACATAAGGCATATTTCAGGTGCTCAATAGCCACATGTGGCTAGTGGCTACTACGCTGACTGACATGGAGCATCCCCATCAACACTGTAAGTTTTAGTAGCAACACTCTCACACACATCGTGTTTAATCAAACATCTGGGGTGGTTGATTTTATGTGTCAACTTGACTGGGCCACAGGGCACCAAGATGTTTGATTAAACATGATGTCTGTGAGAGTGTTTCTGGGTGAGGTTAACATTTGAATCTGTACACTGAGTAAAGCAGATTGTCCTTCCTGATATGGGTATGGCTCATCTAATCCCTTGAAGGCCTGATAGAATGAAAAGGCTGAGTAAAGGAGAATTCCCTTTCTGAATGTTATTGAGTTGGGACATCAGTCTTCTCCAGCCTTTGGACTCAAACTTGGATTGGAACTTATACCATCAGCTCTCTAGGGTCTCACACCTTTGGCCTCAGACTGGAACTAAACCTGTGGCTCTCCTGAGCCTCCAGTTTGCCAAACTACAGATCTTAGGACTTCTCAGCCTCCACAACTGCATGAACCAATTCCATATGTTGATACATCCTATTGGTTCTGTTTCTCTGGAGAGGGCTCAATAATTTATATCTGCTTTTGTTCACACTGTGCTCTGGGTATCTTTTCCCTTCACTCCACTACCTCTAGTCATTTGATACTCATCAGTAGGCTCAGCCCCTACAGTGTTCTGAGGTCAAGTATTTCAGTGGTTGATGAGCACTGAAGAAGTTATTTGTAGGCTTTGTGACAAGTCTGCCTCTGTGCCTAACTGCTCAATTCTAATAGCTGAGAGTTGTCCCTGAGACCAAGTCTCTACCTTTTGCAGACCAAATCTAGTTAATGTGTTCCTGTCTTGACTGTAAGTCCAGATTTTGATTAAACTGGGGCTCTAGATATGCTTGCTCCTACAAGATTGACCAGGAATGAATACTAGCTTTTCTTGAAGTTCACTGCCTGCTTCTAGTCTGAAATTTCAAATATTGCCTGTCTTTAGATTCTCAATTGATAACAAGAAAAAGCAATAATAATAGTATTACTGTTGTTACTATTTGTAACAGCAACCAATATTTATAAAGTGCTTACCACATATATAGTAAGTGTTTTTATGTTGCATTTGATTCTTTTTATTAAAAATGTTTATTTTTGAGAGAGAGAGAGAGAGAGAACCACCCAGACATCTCATTTAATTCTTGAAACCAAGCTATGAAATGAGGAAACTGAGGTTCCTTAAATCGAGGAGGCTGATTTCTAAAAACATTGATAGCAGGTCAGGATTCAACCAGATATATTTGTCATAAAATTTTGGCCTCTTAACCAGGGTTCTGTACTGCTTCCATGTTGCCATTATTTTTCTGTGCATCTTCTACCAGACTCTATTATCTTGTGTTGGGCTTCCCTGATGCTAATTTCTTGCCAACCTGCTGACCACTGATAAACTCTCCAAAAACCATATTCCCGTGATTGATTAAGGGGGGGGGTGGCCTCTGCCTGAGGCCTGGTCCTCCTCCTTTACTCCCATCCCATGCTTATCTCACTAGCAGTCATGTCTTCTTGTTAGTTCTGGCTTATTAATCTGACACAGTCAACTTTTCCTTTCCTGGCCATGTCAAGAGATGTGTCATTACTTCCGTAGAAAATATATGTCTGGTTGAAGTGGTCTAGATGAGTAGAATTCATTTTAGATTACATATGAAGGTTTGATTTTGATTGTGATTATTTTTGTTCTGTGTGGAGAAACCAAATATGCCTATCAATATTATTAGGAAATATTTATTATGTTTATTACAACAGGCAAGGTTGGGAGTCATGGTAACATGGAAATGTATAAATACATGATGTTGACCTTCATGAACTGCCAAAATAACTATTGATATAACAGCCATATTTGAAAAGAGTAACCAAAATATAAGGCGGTTTTATAGCCATTAAGAACTATGCAAATGTTAAGTACATAATGTTAACTAAGAAGTACAGAGCAGTAAAGGGGGAAATGATGACTCTTGGCTGCAATGGACTGATTCAGTCCTGAGACCTGAAGAATGACTAGCATTATTTTTAAGTGATGATGAAGAAAAGGGAGGTTTTGTGGTTTTTGTTTGTTTGTTTGTTTTCCAGAGACATTATTACATGCAAGAGCATTGAAGGCAGAAAGTATAATACAGATTCTAGGGAGAGTCAGATGGTTTTGTGTAAAAGAATAAAGGGAAGAAAGACACAAAAATTATGTTCTGGACAGGTTATGGTAGGCCTTGGATTCCAGGCAAGCGAATTTGAACTTTGTCTTACAGACGTTGGGGAATAATTGAAGGATTTTTGGCAGGGAGAATAACATGAAAACTTCTAGTTTTAAGATCTCAGCCACTGGTGGTCTGGATTCTATGATGGGGAGGACAACTTATCCAGCCAGGATCTTTCAGACTTGTGTTTAATAGGGACAATGACAGCCTGTGGCTATATTGGTGGCATTGCTGAGATGTCTACTTTTACGTGGTTTTATAAGCAGTGTCCCTTGACATCTGGACCCATTTGCTTTCCAGGACAAAGAAGATGGTCTGGGGCACCAGGTCCTGATAGGGCAATATGGATATAGAAAGGGGACTGAGTACACATTTTTATTAGATTCATATTTGGATACTTCATGAATTCTTTCATTCTACAAAGATGGAGATTCTAAGATGAATATGCCATTTTCTATCATTAGGATCTAATGGAGATGCAAACATATAGAGTTAATTATATCACAGTGAGTAAAGTGGAATAGTTGATATATAAATTAATGCAGTTGTGAGGATTGGTGTGTTTGGGGAGGGGGAACTGGAAGAGATGAAAGCCTGGATCAGCCTAAATGCTGAGCAGGAGTTAGCCAAGCAAAGGGAGAATGCCCTAAGAAGGTCATCCTAGGCATAAGGTACAACTTGATCACAGGCTCATAAGTTAGGAGGAAGAGTAGGAACCTCCAACAGGATCATCTTACTGAGTTCAGATCAGGCAAAGAAAGCATGGGGAAGGACAAAGGAGCATGGGTTTCATCATGTGGATTTTAAGTACAGAGTGACATGGAATGTTCTATGGTTTAGAGAGAGAATCTTGGCAACTCTTTAGAGGATGCATTTGAAGGTGACAAGACTGGAAGTGGGAGCTCATCGTAGGAGTTCTGAGAGACAATGCATGAGCCTTAACGAGGCAGTGACTACAGACAAATGGGAAATTGAGATATTGGCACCATTCTTTAGGACAAAGTTAAATGACAAAGGCATGTGAGAAGGAATTTGAATCCTTAAATATGGTAATATGCCAGGCCCTGTGGTGACTGGTGTCAGACACTAGAGGCAGTTTCCATAAAGGAATATCCTGTTAATCTTGTGATAAAGAAAAACCTAAAGATGAACTTGTTTCTTTTCCAGATGAATGGACTAGTATCTGATTCTCGAGAAAATAATAGATAAGAAAATAATGGGCTTAGCCTGAAACCAACATTATAACTCTTGGGTAGAGATTGACTGGTATAAACCGACATCAACTTATGTAATGTGCTGCCTTGACTCCCTGAAAAGCACTGATGAAGCCTGATAGCAAGCTAAGTTGTTTTTTTGGTGCTCATTCTTGAAGATTTCCCCCTGGAGCATTCTTCTAGGGAATGTTCCTGCTGGTGATCTGTCTCCTGTCTCACCGTATCACGGATCACTCTCCCATGACCAAGAATTGAACCCCCATCTTTGGAACATTTATTCATCAGCAGAGGGCGCCCTCACCTTTGGTATTTGTGAAAATTCAGAAACTGTGTTTCTCTAATCTTGAACAGGATTATAAAGTTTCATCCAACTTCTTGTGGGATCAAAGGGGTAGGGACAAAATTAGGAAAAAACAGGGCATGTCATCTTAGGTCATCCTGAAAAGGGACAAAAGCTAGAGGAGAGTCTGGCTATACAAAACCAGGCAACTCTGAATCTAATTTTGCTTTCAGTAGTTCAAACCAGCAGTTTCTGAAGCCAATATAAAATGTAAAGCAGTTGGAAAGAAGACTGTACAGAGCAGAAAATAAACCCATTCACAGCAAAGGAACAGCTTTCAGCGAAAGAGGCCAGAACTAAATCTTGTTACTCCCTAGAAATAAGAAAAGTACAGTCTTACTGCTTGCCATTCTATCTCTTGGTCTCTGCTTGGGTAGGGAAGCATCTCAGAATATATAGAGATTATGATGAACCATCCTGAGTATTTTGCATATTGCGTAAGTGGACTGCAATCATAAACTCAGCTGCCTATTTCTCAAGAGCTAGTGACTCCCAGGTAAAGACAGAGAAAGTGAGGACAAAATGTGATTAGTGGACACAGGCAGATTTTTAATACAGTAAGGTGTTTTTTTTTGGAACTTTTTTTGTAATCAGTTTTCTGTCTGAACCAAAGGATACATATACTCTGGTGAGGTTTTCAAGGTAGCCTACAGACATGCATTTAAACCACAGTTTACTGAAATAATATACATTTAACAGTTATGCAATGTTTTACTAATAAAATAAGACCAAATAAAAGAGTAAAGTAACATAACACATCTGAATTTTTAACTGAATAGAAGCAGGTTTCATTTTCAGTGTTTCTCAGTAGTGGTCACTCTTGGCAATTTTAAGCAGTTACAGTTTGTGTTGTGTGGGACTGTCCTGTGCACTGCAGGGGGCAGCACCTCTGGGCACCCCATTCTACATGCCAATAGTACTTGCCAGTTACTTTGAAAACCAAAAAACCCTCACCCACTTCCCATGAATGATATAGAGAGGGTCTGAGAGCCACTTGGAGATGTTTATTGGTATTCTGAAAGGGAACCACAGGCACTTCAAAAGTTGATGGGACAGATTTTAAAGTTTGTTGTTGTTTTTTTTAGGTTGAGTTTTACTTCATAATATTTCTTAGCTGAGACCATTTTCCTTATCCGTCTTGAGCAGGATAATTTTTTTTCCTCTCAAATGGAACAAAAAAGGCAAGCCAGAAGAAAACTGTTGGAAGTTTCTATTCAGTTAAAAATTCATACGTATTAAGTCACTTTTCTCTTTCATTTGCTGTTATTTTATTAATAAAATATTGTATAATTGTTAAATGTATGTCATTTTAGTAAACTGTGGTTTAAGTGGGTGTCTATAGGCTGCTTTAAAAACCTTACCACAGTGTATGTATACTTTGTTTTTAATGGGAAATGGATTCCAATGTTGGAAGAGTATATGTATCTTAGAAAAGTTCCCTGAGGTATAATAAAGTAAGCACCAAGCAGGGAGAAAAAAAAAAGGAGAAAGAGAAATAAATATTGTTTGCATGATCCTACATGAAGGCTGAACCCAGGCTATGGAGCCATGCATCTTACTTACTCTTTTATAACTTGGTTGACCTTGGACAAGTCCCTTAATCCTAGAAATCTATGGTCCATCTCTAGAATGGAGATGATTTTAATAATACCTATATTCTGGGGGCGCCTGGGTGGCGCAGTCGGTTAAGCGTCCGACTTCAGCCAGGTCACGATCTCGCGGTCCGTGAGTTCGAGCCCCGCGTCAGGCTCTGGGCTGATGGCTCGGAGCCTGGAGCCTGCTTCAGATTCTGTGTCTCCCTCTCTCTCTGCCCCTCCCCCGTTCATGCTCTGTCTCTCTCTGTCCCAAAAATAAATAAAAAACGTTGAAAAAAAATTAAAAAAAAATAATAATACCTATATTCTGGAGGGGTGTGTGTGTGTGTGTGTGTGTGTGTGTGTGTCCATAATTATATGTGTAAAACAATTTGAAATCTATGAAACAATCTACAAATTTCAGGTTGAAACCATTATTTTTAACATGATTGTTGCCAACCTGAGGGTGAATGTGGTAGATGGAGAGGGTCAGAAGTTGAGTCAGATGTTCCCAACTCAGGCAAGTTTGGTTCCTATACTGAAAGGATAGGAACGGTGTGAAAGCAGGTCAGAATAAGTTGGATGTAAGCTGGGGGGAAAGGCACATTATACCTAGGGAATGTCCTCATATTAATATGGTCAAAATTGTTACATGGGATACTTGACACTTAAGTGGATCTTTAAAGCGATTTTATATGTAGCATTCTCAGTGTAATCTAGATAGAAAAACCTCCACAAACACCACCACCACCACCACCACTATTAACAACAAAATTTTTGTGAAAATCTCGGGAAGATACAATGAAGAGTCTGTTGTCCACATGTGAACAGTTCACTGGTGGAAGACTGGCTCATGCTTCCAAGACAGCAGAGGGTCATAAAAATAACATATAAGCATTTGTTGATTTTATAAGTGATATATATTCAGGGTGGACATTTGGCAAAATTATGATGTGTTCAGATTTGCTTTTCACACTTTTCTAGACCTCTTTAAATAGTCCGTGCCTCTGCTGTGGCATCTCTTTTCTTATTTTCTGATGTACTCTATTAATATTCTGGCCAGCAAAGAGCCTCCACAGAAAAACCCACCTTCACCTGGCCTTAATGCACTATTACAGGATTCAGCTTCTCCCTCCCTCAATATTTTCCTTAATTTAAGCATATCCATTCTGCTTCTCATTTTTTTCAAGGCAACATTACATCTAGAGATAAATAGGCAATTTTTAAGGCATCAAAAAATCCTCTGCCCCAAAAATGTTTCTCTCAATGACTTGAAGTGCCATAAAATGACACATTAGTCTCTTCTTCAGGTCGAAATATTAAATGGCATTGTACATTTGTGTTTTCTCTGAAGGTGAAGGCATTATCATTTCTTTTTATTAATTTTTTTTAACATTTATTTATTTACTTTTGAGAGACAGAGAGAAACAGAGCACAAGTAGGGGAGGGGCAGAGAGAGAGGGAGACACAGAATATGAAGCAGGTTCCAGGCTCTGGGCTCTCAGCACAGAGCCCGATGTGGGGCTTGAACCCAGGAACCATGAGATCATGACCTGAGCCGAAGTCGAATGCTCAACTGACTGAGCTGCTCAGGCGCGCTGGCATTATCATTTCTTAATAACTTGTAATAAGTTATTTTCATCAGATTAATAGGCAATATAGTACAGGAATTGAGAATGTAGACATGAGAGCTAGATTGCCTTTATTTAAACCCTAATGATGTTATTTGCTATCTGTGTGATTTCAGTCAAATTGCCTAACCGTTCTGTGCCTCAGTTTCCTCATATTACCATGCAAAAATAATAGTTGCCAACCTCACAGGATTGTCAGAAGGATTAAATGTTCTGCTATATGTAATGCACATAGAGAAGTGGAGAACATAGAGTACTTGGGAAGCACTCAGTAAGTGTTAGCTTGCAAATTATTATTCTGCCCAGACATTAGCACTGATATTTAGGACAATGAAATACACATTGCTTCACTGAGAAGCTTGTACCCAAACAGGCTTGTTTAGACTGCTTCAAAAGTGTATTGATTTTCTAGGTTATTAAATTTTTTTTCTTGAACTTAAAAGACTTATAGAAGCTTGTAACTAACATAGGTAGTGTAGTTTTGTGAGCCTACAGAATGAATGCTACTCTCTTGATGCAGCCTTCTTGAGCCCTTATTATACTTAAACATTCTTGCATTACACCCTGTCATACATTTTGCTTGTAAGTCTTCCCTTAGAGCCCTTTAACTTTCCCTTGTAGATTAGCTATTGGTATTCTTTAAAAGCGTTTCTGATATAGTATAATTTTGTGGAGGGCAGGAATCACGTCTCATTCATCATTATGAATCCACTGGAGCCTTGCACAGTATAGACACTTGCTACATGATTATCAGATGAATGGATAACTGAAAGATCCATAAGGCCAGAGATTTTTGAAGGTGTGCTCATTGCTGTATCCCCAAGTACCTAAAACAGTGATTGGCACATAGTAGGTCATCAATAAATGTTTGCTGATGATTTTGTTAAAAGAAGGAAGGCACAGATGTGCTGCTGAAGTTAAATGGGATTCTGCATATGAAACCTGAGTTACATTAAATATTTTGAGATCTATTCCTCCAGGAAAAAAAAAGTACATTGGGGAAGCAAACTATGGTACACAGAGTAGGACATTTGCTTCTTCCTTTGGAGATATTTCTCTGCAGGTAGGGGAGGGTAGTAATGATTGTTATCCATTAGCTATATATTCTTCTGTCTCTAGCTATAGCTACTACTTCATTCATTCACTCATTCATTCAACCAAAAGCTATTGACCATTTGGTTCATGAAGGACACTGTGGCTGATGATGGGTAGCAATTAGGCAGGAAGGATACGCAACGGTACAGAATTTGTTTGAGTAGCTGAAATAAAGTGTAGTGCTCTTGGCCATTGTGAATAAAGTGTGATGGTCTCGTTTAATTCACTTCTAAGTGAATTTGCTTTGTCTATGATTCCTGGTGAAGAAGTAGGTTCAGGTGATCCTGATCCTCTTTTCTGTCTGGACCAGGATGTACAGTCAAATTTTACAGTCTGATGATATCACCCAGAGCAAACATCTTGGCCAAAACATGCATGACTAGCAATCACAGATATATAACAAAAGCAGGACATCCAAAAAAGAAATACCGAGTAGCAACTTTAGGCTGCCTTGATAGATCTGCTTAGGAGAAAACCTCAGGGGAGAGTAGTCAGCACTGAGATGCCCACACTCTTGGCTCCAAGCTTATGATGACCATACACCTAGGTTTTCTGGAGACAGTCCTAGTCTATTCTTGTTGTCCTAGGGTAATTAATAGGCCCCCTTTCATTATAAATATTTTCATGGTTTAGAAGATAAATGATGTGGTCTCCTATTGTTTTCTCACCGAAGATGTTTTAGAGCATGAATGCACATTGCACAGTCATCCTCCTGGGTTAAATATACATGCTTAATACCCTGGGAAGAGAATTGTTTATCTTGTCTCTAGTGGGATTATAAACTCTTGAAGAGCAGGAATCTCATTTTTTCCTTCCTCTATTCCTTCTTTCTGGTGAGAGCTGATTATATAGTAGGCTGCAATACATTCCTATTAAATTATTTTTAACTTTTTCTCTGACTTAAGATTGCATGGAAAAATGCATATACAAGTACTTTTTTTTCTCCAATAAGATGTGTATTTTCTTAGAGATATATATTTATCCTTAGTTTACTAGGTGACTTTCTTATAGGATTTATCAGGAGATGTAATCCATAGGAACCCTGATTTTTATGCTAAAACTCATTTCCAAATGTTTACTTTGTAGTTTTAAATTTATAGATTGGAATCAGAAAGCTTGGCTAATAGACAATCAAGATGCATTTTCACTCCTTCACAGATTCTCCAACACACACAATCATACTAACACAAAGTAAAATTTCTATACATTATTCTTTATATGAAAAGAGAATACAAGCTGGGTTGTGGGGAAAAAATGAAGGATTCTCTATGTGAACAGTGTCAGGAAAGCGATAAGTTTGAAAATTAAAATGGTATGTATATTAAAGCAAACAACTATTTATTTATTTATTGAGCACTTACTATGTACCAGTTACAAGTAATATTTACATTATTGAGCTTTTGGGACAGAATACATGGAAGATGTTAGAGGCCAGATGCTAGATTCTAGCACTGCAATTGTTGAGTTTGCAAGGTAATAACACTTTCACTCTTAGGAGAAGCTTTTGTATTCTTGAACTGGTTCATGGTATTGATTTTAGGAAACTTCTACATTTCTTTTGGGACACAGTGCGATATCCATCTGTTTATTTAGATGTTTGCTTGAAGGGAGTTTAATGTAGACAGAGACAATGCTCTCCACCCCCTCTGCCCATGAACCACAGTTTGCATGGTGTTTGTCTTATTTTTTTTTAATTGTGTTTTTAATTTTGCAAATGTGCCCAGAGGCGTTAAGTAATGGTAGCATATTTATAAATTAAAATATAAATAAATAATTTTGGAAAGCAATAACAGCTGGCAAATATTTTTTTCAAGAGAGTTGTTTGTAAGGAAAGAAACAGTTCTGTGAGCATGATGAAACAAACCATACCAGATCACAGAAGAGTAGATTGTGCAGCAAGAGCTTCTTAACAAAACTCTAAAGTTTTTGAAAATCTTAAGACAATGAGTGTCTCCTTTGAAGGATGGTGTGGGGGCTCCAGGTTGTGTCTAGTGTTGGTGGTAGAGTGAGATCTAGGGGGCTAGATACATTATAAGGATAAACATTCATGGTGAGTGTAGGGAAAACCCTGTTCTTATTATACTCATATACTCTGCCTGATTCTGGGTATAAAAGAGTTAATAGTAACTCTGTTAATGCACTTCTGAGCTGCTACTACTGCCCTGGGTCTAATCAAAGGTGAGGCACAGGAAGTCCCAAGGCTTTGCCCTAATGGGATCCATTCCAGATTTTCCTGAATCAGGAAAGTGCTGGGGCTTGCATCCCTCAAGAGACAATGCAGTCATTTATGTCTCAGGAAGAGTCAGGGTTTTAAAAATCTACAGCCATAGCCATGATTTTACAGAATTTATTTGAGGAAAGCAAAATCTTTCACAGAAATCAGTTGGTATAGACTCATGACTCAAAGATAGTCTTTTGAGCAATTAACATTTATAACACAACAAACCTAGGAAAAGAATCTTATGAGATCCCTAAGAGTCTGCAGACTACACTAGCAGAGAGGGGATTCCCTTTGCCCTTGGGGTTGGGGCTTGTTTCCAGTTCCTTGGTGAGGAACCCCAAGACTGAAGACTGATATAAAACCCAGTAACAATGGGGCACCTGGGTGGCTCATGGGTTTGAGCCCTTTGTTGGGCTCTCTGCTGACACACAGAGCCAAGAGCTGACAGCTTGGAGCCTGGAGTCTGCTTCGGATTCTTTGTCTCCCTCTCTCTCTCTGTGCCCACCCCCCCTTCAGAAATAAACAAAAACATTAAAAAAAATTAAAAAGAAAACAAACAAAACCCCCCCAGTAACAGCAAGGTCATATCAGACATGCCTTTAATCGAGTAGGATTCAAGAATATTGATGTAAAAACAATAGCAAAGATGAAATTTTAAGTAATACCCCATGCCAGCTTGACATTTTATTCAATAAACTTAAGCCCATAGGCAATGAATGGAGTCAGTCAAATCAGCAATACTCATTGCTAGTTTTAAATGTATTTTTTAAATGTGAGAAAGATGTTAAGGATTTCCCTGATCAATAGCAAAGAAACCAAACATCTGCCAGGAAAGTGGGTCGTCCGCGCCTTATAGGAAGAACTTTGATAATTAACTCCCGGCCAAGGATGAGTTAGATGAACTGGTAAAGTCATCTATGGAAGAGAGAACAATGACAGCCAACAGGAAGGGCCACCACAAGAGAATCTTCATGAATTTGCCAAAATATTCCAAGCAGAGAAATTCTTGACAGAGTTTCTGAATGTAATATCCCTATGGAATTATATGCTGAACATTACAATAAACATTAAATGTATTTTGTGAGCATATTTGTACATAGGTTGTATATACAAAACCATGTACGTGCCTTACATGCTAACATTAAAAATCAACCTCTTCATATCATGCTATTCCACTCTACCCTTTTCTGGAGTGTATCTGAGTCAGATCCCAGAAATCCCAAGTCAGTTGGGGGAGAGGTAAAATCTTGTATTTTGCAGGTATATGGAGTTGTTTCCATTATTATAATATGATTTGTGTTCACAGGTTGATAAGGCTTGGAAAAATTCAAGTCATGTAATATGTAGAGCAAAAATCATGAAGTTCTCATTACAGAGCCTGGATCCAATTATTCCCAATAAATCCTTTTGTTGACTTTTATGAAGTTCTGGAAAAAAGAGCTCCCCTTTAATTCTGTATTTCTTTTAATAGATACCTGACTTAAGGGGATTTTACCTACTTCATCATCAGATTCAAGATTCTGACACCAAGATTACATTAATTTAGGTGAGGAGTCCCCTTTTGAAGAATCTGTTCAGTGAATTTAAATAGAAAAATACTATCTTTCATTTCAGAGCACTCCATCTGTGGTATATTATGTGCTTTCATATGCATTCTAATTTCACTTCAACAAATATTTATACTGTGACTAATGTGATTGAGTCCTGAAGATAGAAAGTGAAGGTGAAAAGGTGAATTAATCAGTTCCCCATCTTCAAGAAACCCTTGGTATTTTAAGATAAACTTACATTTAAGGACATAATTGTGACATGGAATATGCACTAGTAGGTATAAAGACAAGGCATAGAAATAATATGGAAAAAAAGTAATTAATCTTATTTGGGAGAAAACAGAGTTAGGGAAACCTTCCCAGAGGAGGTGGGCCCCCAACGGGCTTCAGAGATAATCAGGGGGAAAAGCTATTCTGAGCAGAAGATATGCAAATGCGTATAAGCGTGAAATAGCATGCTGTGCTTGGGTAATATTTCAGTATTGAAATGTGTGTGTGTGTGTGTGTGTGTGTGTGTGTGTGTGTGTAAAGGAGGCCAGAGTGACAGAGAGACAAACAGGGTCTTAATTACAAGAGACCTTTTAATTTTTTTTGCCAGGATTTATTTTGTAGATTATGGAGAGTCATTTAAAGTAATTAGTCTGGAGAGAGATGTGTTCAAATTTGCTCTGTAAATAGAGCATACTACACATATTGCTTTTTTTTTTTTCTTCACATATTGCTTTTTAACCTGCTTTTTAAAATAACCAATATGGTGAGGATAGCTTCCACATTAGTAAATTTGCATCTGTAACAGTAATTAAAATGGTTGCATTGTATTCTGTGGGCAATTCCACTATTTAATTAATCAATCCATTATGTTAGATAATTAAGATACTGGAGAGTTAAGTTTTTGAGAGCAACAGAGTTCAGTTTAGAACATATGTTTTGGTTGAGATGTTTATAATACAGTAAAGTGGGAATATCCAGAAGGTGCTTGAATATATAAATGTGGAGGTTGGCAACAAGATCTGAGAATGTAGGCATAAATTTTGGAATCATTAGTAGATTGATTAGTTAAAACCAGCAGAGGGGATTTAAGAGTGGATTGACCCTTTGGAAACAGTAATTTTTAAGTAGTGGGTTGATGAATAAGAGATTGGGAAGAAAAAGTTAAGAGGTAGGAAAAAATCCACAGAGTATGATGTCAGGGAATCCAGGAGAAAGAAGACAGTTGATTCTCATAACAACTTTTAGAGAGATGAGACTGGGTCCTATCATAATTCTCATTCCACAGAGGCCAAAGGTCTTGCTAAGGCCAATGCGATTGTGAATGATAGAACTGAACTGCGGATCCTGATGGTCTAGCCCCAATTCTAATAGTGTCAGTACCAGATTTTATGACTCAGGTAATTAAAGAAGAGTATAAAAGAATATCAAAGTAAGCTCCAGAAGCTAAAATTAAGATGGAATCTGTAGGAGATATAATATGTAGAAAAAGAACATGTTCTTAAATTATAGCAGGCAAAGGATATCCCAAAATAGGCTGGGAGTGAAATATGATAAAAATGTCTTTAAAATGTTAAGTCTCAAATTTAAGAATATGGTGGATGAGATGATCAGAGAAACACTACCTAGTAAAGTTGATACTTTCAAACAAGATGGACTGAAAACAAACATAAAAAAACAAGTTTCTCAAAAGTTTTTGTTTTGAGATAATTTGAAATTTACAGCAAAATTGCAAAAATAATGTATCATTCTACCTAGATTCCCCCTAGCTTCCTCTAATCTCGACAACTGACAAAGCCAAAGAATAGTGAATAAACTAGGAAATGATTATTGGTACATTGCTACTAACTAAACTATAGATTTTTCTAAGTTTTACCAGTTTTTTCCTTAATGCCACTTTTCTGTTCCAGGATTCAATCAAGGATCCCACAATACATTTAGTTGTGTATCATTAGTGTCTTCCAATCTTTGACATTTCCTCATTCTTTGTTTGTCTTTCATGGCCTTGATGTTTTTAATGAGAACTAATTGGTTATTATGTAGAATGTTTCCCAAATTAAGTTTTTATGATGTTTTTTCATGATTAGATTGAAATTATGCATTTTAGGCAAGAATACTATAGAAGTGATGTGGTGTCCTCATTGCATACTAACGGGGGGTACATAATGTAGGTGTTTTATTACTGGTGATATTAACCTTAATCACTTGATTACAGTGGTATTTGCTCATTTATTTCCACCATAAAGTGACTAGGCTTCCCTTTTCAACTGATAAATATTTGAAGGAGATAATTTTTTTCTTATTGAATTATAATGGACATACAATTTTATATTAGTTTTAGGTGTACAACATAGTGATTTGATACTTTTATACATTATAAAAGAATCACCATGATAGGTCTAGTTACCATCTATCACCATACAAAGTTATTACAATATTATTGACTGTGTTCCCTTTGCTGTATATCACATTCCCATGACTTATTTATTTTATAACTGGAAGTTGTACCTCTAAATTTGCTCTACTTATTTTCCTCATTCCTCCATTCTCTGCCTCTCTGCCCACACCAGTTTTTTCTTTATATCTATGGTTTGTTCATTTGTTTTGTTTTTTAGATTCCACATATAAGTGAAATTATATGGTATTTGTCTTTCTCTTTGGACTTACTTTACTTAGCAGAATACCCTCTTGGTCCATCCATGTTATCTCAAATGGCTTGATTTCACTCTTTTAAATGGCTGAGTAATATTTCATTATATGTAATATATATTATATACATACACCCCCATCCATATTTTCTTTATCCATCATCTGTTGATGGACACTTAGGTTGCTTCCCTATATTGGCTATTGTAAATAATGCCATGAACATAGGGGTGGGTACATGTATCATTTCAAATTAGTGTTTTGTTGTCTTCAGATAAATACCAGAAGTGGAATGGCTAGATTGTATGGTATTGCTATTTTTAATGTTTTGAGGAACTCTATACCATTTTCCATAGTGGTTGCACCAATTTACTTTACCACCAACAGTGCACCACCAAAAGAGGGTTCTCTTTTATCCACATCCTTAAGAACACATATTATTTCTTGTCTCTTTGATAATAGCCATTCTGACAGGTATGAGGTGGTATCTCATTATGGTTTTGATTTGCAGTTCCCTGATGATTAATGATGTTGAACACCTATTTATGTGCCTGTTGGCCATCTGTATGTCTTCTTTGGAAAGGTGTCTATTCAGATCCTCTGCCCATTTTGATTTTTTAAATTTATTTTAAAAAATTTTTAATGTTTATTTATTTTGAGAGCAAGCATGCATGAGTGGGGGAGGGGCAGAGAGAGAGAGAGAGAGAGAGAGAGAGAGAGAGAGAGAGAGAAAATCCTGAGCAGGCTCCACAATCAGTGCAGAGCCTAACGCAGAGCTTGATCCCATGACCCCAAAATCATGACCTGAGCTGAAATCAAGGGTTGGACATTCAACTGCGTGAGCCAACCAGGTCCCCGCTCTGCCCATTTTTAAATTTGGGTTCCTGTTGTTGTTGCTGCTGTTATTGAGTTAATGAATTTTTAAAATATATTCTGAAAGTAACCCCTTATTGGCTCTATCATTTGCAAGTATCTTCTCCTATTTAGTAAACTGGCTTTTTGTTTCGTTGATGGTTTCCTTTAGTATGCAAAAACCTTTTAGTTTGATGTAGTCCTATTGCTTATTTTTGCTTTTGTTGCCCTTGCCTGAGAAGACATATCCAAAAAAAATTGCTATAACCAATGTCAAAGACTTACTGTCTATATTTTCTTCTAGGAGTTTTATGGATTTAGATATTAAAGTCTTGAATCCATTTTGGGTTTGTTTTTGTATATGGTGTAAGAATGTGGTCCAGTTTCCCAGCACCATTTTTCAAAGAGATTGTGTTTTTCCAATTGTTTGTTCTTCCTTCCTTTGTTACTGATTAATTGAATCTATAATCATGGGTTTATTTCAGGGCTTTCTATTCTGTTCTACTGATTCATTTGTCTGTTTTTTTTCCAGAATCATAGTGTTTTAATGACTTATCTGTGTAGCATATCTTGAAATCTGGGAGCATGACTTTTTGTTTTGTTATTCTTTCTCAAGATTGGTTTGGCTACTTGAGGTCTTTTGTGGTTCCATACATATTTTAAGATTATTTATTCTAGTTCTGTGAAAAATGCCATAGGCATTTTGATAAGGATTGCACTGAATCGGTAGGTTTCTTTGGGTAATATGGGCATTTTTAACAATATTAATTCTTCCAATCCATGAGCATGGTATATTTTTCCATTTATTGGTGTTGTCTTCAATTTCTTTCATCAATGTTTTATAGTTTTCAGAGTATAAGTCTTCCACTTTCTTGGTTAAATTTACTTCTAGGTATTTTATTCTTTTTGATGCAACTATAAATAGGATTGTTTTCTTAAATTCCATTTCTGATAGTTTATTATTAGCATATAGACATGCAACAGATTTCTGTATATTAATTTCTATCTTGCAATTTTATTGAAGTCATTTATTAGTTCTAACAGATTTTGTTTTTGAGTCTTTAGGGTTTTCTATATATAGTATCAGGTCATCTGCAAATAATGACAGTTTTACTTCTTCCTTTCTGACTTGGATGTCTTTTATTATTTTTTTCTCATGTGATTGCTGGGACTAGGACTTCTAATACCATGTGGAATAAATGTGGTGAGAGGGGGCATCCTTGTCTTGCTTCTGATCTTAGAGGAATAGCTTTTAGCATTTCACCATTGAGTAGGCTTGTCACACTCCGCCTTTATATAATGTTGTGGTATGTTCTCTTAAAACCCAGTTTGTTGAGTTTTTATCATAAATGGATATTTAATTTTGTCAAACACTTTTTCTACACCTATTGATATGGTTATATGATTTTATCTTTTGTTTTGTTAATGTGGTATATCATGTTGATTGATATGCAAATGTTTTTAAAAAATGTTTATTTATTTTTGAGAGAGAGAGAGAGAGAGAGAGAGAGAGAGACAGAGTGTGAGCTGGGGGAGGGACAGAGAGAGAGGGAGACACAGAATTTGTAGCAGGCTCCAGGCTCTGAGCTGTCAGCACATAGCCCGATGATGTGAGGCTCTAACTCACAGACCACGTGATCGTGACCTGAGCTGAAGTGGGACACTCAACTGACTGAGCCACCCAAGCACCTCTGATTTGCAAATGTTAAACCATGCTTGCATCCTTGGAATGAATTTCACTTGGTCAGGTTTGTAACCCTTTTAATATATTGTTGAATTTGGTTTGCTAATATTTTGTTGAAGATTTTTGATCTATGCTCATCAGGGATATTGGCCTGTTATTTATTATTATTATTATTATTATTTTGTCCCTTTGTCTTATTTTGGTATCAAGGTAATTCTGGCCTCATAAAATGAATTTGAAAGTATTCCTTCCTCTCCAATTTTTAAAAATAATTTGAAAAAGACAGGCATTAACCCCTCTTCAAATTCTTGGTAGAATTCACATGTGAAGTCCTCTGGACCTGTACTTTTGTTTGCTGGAATTTTTTTGATTACTGATTCTATTTCATTGCTAGTAATTGGTCGATTCAAAATTTCCATTTCTTCATAATTCAGTCTTAGAAAATTGTATGTTTCTAGAAATTTATCCATTTCTTCTAGGATGTCTAATCAAGTCTGTCAATTCTGTTTACCTTTTCAAAGAACCAACCCTTAGTTTTATTGATCTTTATCAGTTGCTTTTTTTTTAAAGACTCTTCATTTATTTCTACTCTGATCTTTATTTCCTTCCTTCTAACTTTGGGCTTTGTTTTGTTATTCTTTTTCTAGTTCCTTTAAATGTAAATGTAGATTGTTTATTTGAGATTTTCTTGTTTGTTTCTCTATAGGTAGTCCTGTATCACCATGAATGACCTTCTTAGAATTGCTTTTTCCATGTCCCAAAGATTTTGGAACATTGTTTCCATTTTCATTTGTCTAAAGATTATTTTTTGTATTTCTTTTATTTCTTCATTGACTCATTGGTTGTTTAGTAGCACTTTGTTTAACCTCTATGTGTTTGTGTTTTCTTCAGTGTTTTTTTTTTTTTTTTGTAATTGATTTCTAGTTTCATACTGTTGTGGTTGGAAAAGATGCTTGATGTGACGTCAATCTTCTTAAATTTATTGAGACTTCTTTTGTGGACTAACATGTGAACTATCATGGGGAATGGTCCATGTGTACTTGAAAAGAATGTATATTCTTCTGTTTTGGGCTGTTTTAGTATGCCTTGTTTTTTACTGAAAGGTGGACATAATGTGGTAGGTAAAAGGAAGTGCAGTAAATAGACCTTCAGGAATGTAGTGGTAAGTGTGAGGAGGGGGAAGTATTCTAAAGTCCATAGTTAGGTCTCAGTCTATGATTTATGTCAGGTGAGCCTGTGCCAGGAACTATAAGCTTCATCAGTGATTTTCAGTTTCTTCTCTTCCCTTGCCTTAGGTATGATGGAATAGCTAGAGGAGACTGGTAGAGGGTAATTCCCTCCCCCAACGTAGAAGGCTAGAATAAGATGGAGTTGTGTATTTACCTTCCTCTAGGTATGTTAGGCTCTGGTAAAATAGTTTCTCTTGAAGGCAGGGCAAGAAGAATCGAATGCCTTGGCATATTTCAAAATGGTTTCTTTTCCTCTACTCTTGCTGGAAGTATGAAGGAATTGTTCTCTCATATTCACTGTGAGAACCTGGTAGAGTTCCTGGAGGGAAAACTCCCCAAAGTGTAGGGGCCTCCCAGTGACCAGATTCCTGTGGAATTTTTTAGTTCTCAGAGTTGAGCCCTCAGCTATTTGTCAATTATAATTCAGATTTTCCTACCTTAGTTCTGGTTCCCACAGATGTTTCCACTTAGAAGTTTCTCCTTAAGTAAGTTGTGATTTTTGCATTTGTCTGTCTCTCCAACTTTGGGACAGCTGGCTTGCCCTGTGACCTCACTACTCTGACAGATCTAAGAAGAACTATTGATTTTTTGGTTAGTTCAGCTATTTACTTGTTGTTAAGATGGAGTAGTTGACTTCTTAGTTCCTTACATGCTGGATTGTAACCTGAAAGTCCATTAGCAGATCTTGCTTGCAATGATTATTACTGTGGTGTTTGCTAACATTCATTTTTTTCCAATTTATTCTACATATATTAATTGGAATTCTTCTGTAATAAAGAGTTTTTCTTTATCCCCCATATACTTATTCAATTATGTCTTTTATTTGCATAAGCTCAGATTTCGACATTCATTTAATATAATGGGTTATAATTTGATACTAGCAATATTTGCTTTGTTATTCCAATTGTTTTAGCTTTGGCCATTGGGGGTGCCATCTGCTTGGCTTTTGTGTCAAATAGGCATTTAAAAAATATGTAGATAGTGTTATATAAGTAAAGAAGGTTTAATAAGCAAACAAAAAGCTGTTTTTTTTTCCTGAGGATATAAGTTAATATTTATTGGCCTAGTAACTTTCTTTTAACAGGACATGTGTATGGGGAAAAGTAGACAAGTCTTGAAGTTTTAGCAGGGCAAAGATTGAATAGGCAACCTGATTAAACTTTTTCTTAAAAATAACACTTTCAGTGAAAGAATTAGGAGAAACTTTTACAGAGCAAAATAGTGGAATAGCATGTCAGTGTTGGCCTTGGATCCTAGCAGAGGGCAAAAAAGAAAGTAAGAAAGTCTTCCTTGGGAGTTCCTAACTAGAACCTACATTATCCTGGTTTGGAATTCAAATTCAGACTTTCTATAGTTTATGTGGAAGAGCAAATGGCTTAAAATAGACAAGATATTTCTGAAAAAGAATCAGTTGGGAACGTTTCCTTTGCTAGATATGAAGACATATTATAAACTATTCTATGTAGGATAATGTGGTTTTGGCAATGCAACAGACAAATAGATGTATGAAAAGAATGGAGACCAGAAATGGACATATTCATATATAGAAAACTGATATAAACAGAGCTAACATTGAAGTTCAGTAGCAAAGGGATTTAATAAGATGATACCAACATAACTATCCATTGAGGGAAAAACATAATAATAGACTCCTACTTCACATCATATATAAAAAAAAACAATTATCATTGGGTCAAAACATTAAAGGCAGAAGAAAAACTTTAAAACTCTTGAAGACAATATAGAAGTCTATCTTGATGAGCTTGCGATAGGAGAGAATTTTTTAAAAACTCAAGCAGTGCAAATCATAAAGGATATGACTACACTTAGCTACATTAAAAATAGAGATTTATTTTTTATCAAAAGATACCAAAAAGTATGATTATATAAACCATAAATTGGAAGGAATTTCTTGGAACATACATTACTAAAATTTATTAGTACCCAGAATATATAAAGAACCCCCTGATTCAAGGATAAAAAGACAATTCAAGAAATGAACAATAGATACACAAATGGGCATTTCACAGAAGAGGAAACATGATTATCCAATAAATATATTAAATATGCACAAGCTCACTAGTGATAAAAAAATGAAAATATGAAATATACCACAATGAGGCAATACTATTTCAGACTCACCCAAGTGGTAAATATGAAGTCTGACAATAACAAGTGCATCGTTTGTGTAGGAGTCAGGGTCTTGGTGATAAAATTAAGGTCGAATTCCAGATTTACTACTTATCAATGATATGATCTTTGGCAAGTCATTCAAACTCTGGCTTAAGTTTTCTCACCTAAAAAATGTAGAATATAATTTCTTCACAGAGTTGTGAGGAGCAAAGATAATGTACTACAAGCATCTGAGATAAAATTTGGCAAAGAGCAAGGGATCATAGATGATTGCTGCCAAAATTGAGATAAACTGGGGTGGTAGTTCAGGAATATAATATTTATACCAAAGTTACACCGGAAGGAATTAATTCAGTGAATGTTTTAGGGTTTTAAACATCATTCTTCAAAGCTTAGCGCAACAGCAGCAACAGCAACAAAACAAAGATAATGGCAGCAGCAGCAATAATTAATTGAGGGCTTACTATATGCCAGGCACTGAGTTTAGTGTTTTATACTCATTATTTCATGCAGTCCTTGTGCTTACTTTGTAAAGTAGTATTATTATCTCCATTTTATGGTTGAGGAAATTGAAACTGAAAGAGGTTACTTAATTAACTTGCCCAATGTCACACACAGCTAGTCATTGCAGTCCTGGAAGTGGAACACAGGCTTGACTCTAATTCTCTAATGTAGACAATTCCCCATTCAGAAGATAGATACAGAAACAGAATTTTTGACCTATAAGCAATTTTCACAATTAGTGGCATCAAGATCAATTTATGTGCATAGTAGTGTGATGAACCAATGCCAGTATTAAAAAAAAAAAGGGGGTGGAGCAGTGCAGAATTTGAGAGTTTCTGGCTATGTGCTGTTAGGATTTCCACCTTACTCTTTTGTCAGGGTATTGCTATTTTTGACAGAAATGAGGAAATGAAAAAAAGGGAGAACTGGAGTCAAAACCAGGTGACCTGAACAGTTCTCTTTATGTAATTTGAACTTCCACCTGCCCACTCTGGGGGAACTCTCCACTCTAACTCACTTCAAGAATAATGGGAATATCTCTCAGAATGAAAGAGGATGCTAAAATTCATGACATATTCACATGCAAAACTTTTTAAAAAGTTCATCTTGCCCCTTTCAACTCCTTAAACCAACCAAAATCATGCCTTTCAACTCCTATGTTAACACTGGGATTTCCAAAAACACAGATGTGTTGATTCAGAGTGAGACAAGATCTAATACTATTGTGTGCAAACTTGTCTCTTGTAGTGCAATATCTCAGCTAAATGATTGCTCAACATGTTCCGGATTCAATTTTGAGAAACTCATTGTCTCTTTAGGTAGCTTCATCTATCTTCAAAAAGCTCCAATTGTTAACAACAACAAAAGCAATGATAATAGCATATTTTTTTTATTGAGAATTTATGATGTGCCAAGTATTGTGTAACACGTACTACATAAATTGTCTCGTTCATCCTCATAACCTCTGTGACTTAAATGCTATTATTATTATCTCCAATTTACAGATTACATGAGGGTTTTGATCCATTTATCATAATCTTAGCATCTGCAGACTAAACTCTAATTCACTTGGCAACACTTAGACATTATAAAATAGCACAGAATACTCAGGAGTTAAACTTCAGCTCCTTTGCATTAAACTTTTTTATGTTTGTTTTTCTACATTCCACTCTTGTAGAAAATGTGGAATCATGTGAACATCCGCTTGAAGGGAAAGGAAAAGAAGAGGACACCTTTATTTCTTCACACTTAAAACATGACATCCTAGGGCCTTTCTGCACTCTCTCTTATGTAGTCTTCATTACCCTACCACTTTTTTTTTTAAGATGCAAGGTTGAATTTATAGGACAGAAAAAAATCTTTCTCTATATTCTTCCACAAGTTTTCCAGGCCATTATTTGCAGAGAGTGCACACAGTCTAAGAATGGTAGCTTTCTAAATTATTTTAGAAATGTCTACAGGTAATGCAAATGCATAGCATATTATCCAAAACAGAAGAGGAACAAAAGTAATTATCATGACATACATCAGCAAGATGGGAGAATTCACAGAGTCAATGTTTTTTTTTTTACAAAAAAATTTTTTTAATGTTTATCTTTATTTTTTGAGACAGAGAGAGACAGAGCATGAACAGGAGAAAGGCAAAGAGAGAGGGAGACACAGAATCTGAAGCAGGCTCCAGGCTCTGAGCTGTCAGCACAGAGCCCAACACAGGGTTCGAACTCACAAGCTGTGAGATCATGACCTGAGCCTAAGTTGGATGCGTAACCAACTGAGCCACCCAGGTGCCCCAGTGTTTGTTTTATTCTAATGAATTTTTGGATGGCCTTTTCAATAGCCCATGTTAAATTTCTTTTCCCATATGTATGTAAAATAATTTATTCTTGCAATAATTTACTTATAATTTGAGTCATATCCAAGAGGTTCAACTTTTCTTAAGGCAACAATTACTTTTTTTTAAATTTATATATATTCTTAATTTACATCTAAGTTAGTTGGCATGTAGTGCAACAATGATTTCAGGAGCATATTCCTTAATGTCCCTTACCCATTTAGACCATCCCCCCCTCCCACAACCCCTCCAGTAACCCTCTGTTCTCTATATTTAAGAGTCTCTTATGTTTTGTCCCCCTCCCTGTTTTTATATTATTTTTGCTTCCCTTCCCATACGTTCATTTGTTTTGTATCTTAAAGTCCTCATATGAGTGAAGTCATATGATATTTGTCTTTCTCTGACTGTCTAATTTCGCTTAGCATAATACCCTATAGTTCCATCCATGTAGTTGCAAATGGCAAGATTTTGTTCTTTTTGATTGCCGAGTAATAATCCATTGTGTGTGTGTGTGTGTGTGTGTGTGTGTGTGTGTGTGTATGCGTATGCATAATACCACATCTTATTTATGCATTCATCCATTGATGGACATTTGGGCTCTTTCCATACTTTGGCTATTGTTGATAGTGCTGCTATAAACATTGGGGTGCATATGTCCCTTCGAAACAGCACACCTGTATCTCTTGGATAAATACCTAGTAGTGCAATTACTGAGTCATAGGGCAGTTCTATTTTTAATTCCTTAAGGAACTTCCATACTGTTTTCCAGACTGGCTGCACCAGTCTGCATTCCCACCAACAGTGCAAAAGAGATCCTCTTTCTCCGCATCCTCGCCAACATCTGTTGTTGTCTGAGTTGTTCATGTTAGCCATTCTGACAGGTGTGAGGTGGTATCTCATTGTGGTTTTAATTTGTATTTCCCTGATGATGAGGGATGTTTTTCATGTGTCAGTGGCCATCTGGATGTCTTCTTTGGAGAAGTGTCTATTCATGTCTTTTGCCCATTTCTTCACTGGATTATTTGTTTTTTGGGTGTCGAGTTTGGTAAGTTCTTTATACATTTTGGATACTAAGCCTTTATCTTATATGTCATTTGCAAATATCTTCTCCCATTCTGTCAGTTGCCTTTTGGTTTTGCTGATTGTCTCCTTTGATGTGCAGAAGGTTTTTGTTTTGATGAGGTCCCAATAGTTGATGTTTGCTTTTGTTTCCCTTGCCTCCGGAGACGTGTTGAGTAAGAAGTTGCTGCGGCTGAGGTCAAAGATGTTTTTGCCTGCTTTCTCCTCGAGGATTTTGATGGCTTCCTGTCTTACATTTAGATCTTTCATCCATTTTGAGTTTATTTTTGTGTAAGGTGTAAGAAAGTGGTCCAGGTTCATTTTCTTGCATGTCGCTGTCCAGTTTTCCCAGCGCCACTTGCTGAAAAGACTGTCTTTATTTCACTGAATATTCTTTCCTGCTTTGTCAAATATTAGTTGGCCATACGTTTGTGGGTCCATTTCTGGGTTCTCTATTCTGTTCCATTGATCTGAGTGTCTTTTTGTGCCAGTACCATACTGTCTTGATGATTACAGCTTTGTAGTATAGCTTGAGGTCCGGGATTGTGATGCCTCCAGCTTTGGTTTTCTTTTTCAAGATTGCTTTGGCTATTCAGGGTCTTTTCTGGTTCCATACAAATTTTAGGATTATTTGTTCTAGCTCTGTGAAGGATGCTGGTATTACTTTGATAGGGATTGCATTGAATATGTAGATTGCCTTGGATAGTATTGATATTTTAACAATATTCGTTCTTCCTATCCAGGAGCATGGAATATTTTTCCAGTTTTTTTGTGTCTTCTCCAATTTCTTTCATAAGCTTTCTATAGTTTTCAGAAGGACAATTATTTTTAAGCCACTGCATATCATTGAACCTTAGGATTAGTACATTTGTTGTAAGTTTAGACATTTATGAGTCTGTAATTTTAAATCCCTAAGACTTACAAGGTGGCTATAAACTTGAAGTTTTAGTATATTTCAACCTTCTGTTTTCCTTAAAATCACAAACACTACAAATTGCGTGAGTTATAATCAGATATTTAACCTAAGCTATGTGAAATGACTAAATTTGTCTTTATTAGTGTCTGTTTTGGAAATCATACATGAAGAAGCAGCATTTTACCATGCTTAGGGGTCACACAGTTTTCTCATACCTAGGAAAAGGGAAAATCACTTAATGGTAGAATGATCACGTCCATCTTCGAACATACAAGTATATGTCACATAGGACTGACTAATGCTAGCCTACACTAAAGCTGTTCTGGCAAAGGCAAACTGTCTCCAATAAAGAAAGAGAAAGCTCTTCAGGCATATGGCCAGTTTAAGGATAAAAATTAGCCTACACACTTCATTTATACTATTTGAAGGCATAAATGAGAACTTATTTTAACCAAAAAAATCTGTGATGTATTTTTAGCATCTTGCATGATGTTTGAATGGATTTTACACTTCCAATTGAATAAGAACTAAGATGAAATAAACTCCCAACACTACTATCATCTCTTCAGAATCACTTGTCTTGAATCTACCTGTCAGTATATTCTCCTCCCTTTCAAGATACATAATAATCTCATTTAAAATCACAGAGTTCTATGACACTAAAACAGCTGACACAGTATCTTCCTGCTTGCTATTGTAGTACTACTCCAGAGTGATTGCTTATCAACAGCAATACCACTGTTTTATGTTACTAGATTTCTGAACAAACACTTAAATTTACTTTTGGATCACTCTTTTCTTTGGAAGTTTGTGATTTATATATGCATCATTTCCAATTTCCAGTAAGATTAGCTTTCATAACAAAATAACAATAAAACCAAACTCCCAAATCATTTGCTGGGTCTCCAGAAACTCACCTACTCCCACTTCTACTAACTCTACTATCTGGCTTATCATGGTAGCCATGAATTAATTTATCTTAAAGTACTGTGTTTTGATTTGGATTAACAGGAACATATTGCTTGTGTATTACTTTAAGAAGGGCAAAGGTACATATTTTATTATCTAATCGATTTCTCATAGTATTATATATAATGTATTATTAAATAATAATATTATAAATAAAAGGTAGAACAGACAAGATTTGTTGCAACAAATCAGTGAGTTACATTTTTATGGAACTACTTCAGTTTTTTAAAGATGACACAGTATTTGAAAAACTTGAAATAATTGGCATTTAAAATTTAAGAAATTTCTTCTTGCCAAGTTCTGAAAAATATTATTTCTTGAAGACTCAAAAATCTGCAACACTGAACCTACATTTGATTATAGCAACATTAGCTGGGCTTGAATATGGCCACTCCCTCCAGAAGGGCTGTGGTAGGCGACCAGATGGCCAGTGTGCTCATAGCAGTCCTATTTTATGCCTGTTTTCCTGGTATTTCTTAATAGTGCCCATTTTCACTAACAAGTTTAAAAGATAAGTTATATGGCCATTGTAGATTGTGGTCTCTAGTTGTCTGTAATACAACAACCCTTTTATCTTATTATTGGCTTCCTTCACACACCATAAGCCTGCCATTTGTGAGCATTTAAATGTATTATTACTGCTCTAGTATCCCTCATCTAGTTCATATATGTATAAATACACAACTAACTCCTCCTTAATGATGGATAGAAGCTTTGGTTGTACTTTCCCCTTTGGTATTACCTTCTGTTTGCTTCTCCTACACAGCATGGTCTTAACTAAATATTCTGTGTAGTATCTTTTTTTTTTTTGCCTTATAGTTCTTAACTATAGAAGGCATGATACTGTTACCATAACTTAACTATTATGTGCACACTCTCATATTTATCTTTATACCAGGGTTGTACTAAAAATTTCATGTAACATCTCTTTACTGCTGCAGCTAAATGGTTCTTAATCATAAACTCAAAACTGGCTAATTTAATTTGTAAACCCTGAACCAATGCTTGGTATATGCCAAACTCTGTGAAAGTCATTGAGCAAATAGAAATAAAAGACATGGCATTCATATTATCAAAAGTCATTAGTTGCCAGGGCACCTGGGAGGCTCAGTTGGTTTAGCATCTGACTTGGGCTCAGGTCATGATCTCACAGCTTGTGAGTTCAAGCTCCACATCGGGCTCTGTGCTGACAGCTCAGAGCCTGGAGCCTGCTTTGGATTCTGTGTCTCCTCTCTCTGCCCCTAACCTACTTGCATTCTGTCTCTGTCTCTCTCAAAAATAAATAAACATAAAAAAATTTTTTTAAAGTCATTAGTTCTCTTCACAAAATAGTCTTTACTTTTGTTGCACATCTCAGCATATTTTTCTTGTCTTACCATCTTTCTTATGAAGGTAGTGCCAAATGATGTGTGTGTGTGTGTGTGTGTGTGTGTGTGTGTGTTGGGGGAGAAAAGACAGATTTGAGCAAGGACATTCTACTTCAACACATGTACTTTCAGTGCATTGAAACAGAGGTATTAAAGAGCTAGGGTACTTGTTACTTCAGGTAAAGTCTCACAGGTTGGCTGTTTCTTGAGGAGTTACAGCAATCTCAATTTAGATTTATGGTTTGAAAATGTGCTTTCATCAGTTAACCAGTGCCAGTTATCTGCTCAAGGATGATCAGCATCCCTGTAGAACCTAAACCAAAATAAAATATCCCTATTTTTATTCATTTTCTATCATCTATATATTCCTGTTCATTGTTGTAAAGTTGACTAATACCTTCCATTCAACAGGTTATAGCATTTTTTCTAGTCTCTCTGGTTGAGAATCTGGGCTTTTATGAGGCTGCCCTGGAGATCTTTTCTGGCCTATTCACTAGGTATTCCTTTCTCAGAGGAGCTGGTTAGGCTCAGAAAACCCTAGCTGGCCCAGTTTCTAGGGACTGGTTGTAAATATTCTAACTTGAATCAGAAAGAGATAATCCACTGCACTGTGAATTATGGTTTTAAGATTTCCAAAGTCACATAGTAATGGCCTTTTTTTTTTATTTGGTAAGTGTCTTTCAATTTCAGAAACATGACTACTTGGCATTTTAGAGGAAATAACTTTGATGTGTTGGCTTTTCCAGTGAATTTTAATATAATATTCTTGTAAGAGGACTGAACTAAACTATCTCCAAGAATTTAATTGATAAACATGAATTTTCTATATATTGATTTGTACTTATTGTTTTATAGTAAAAATCTAATTGCTAAGGGACTATATGATATTTATGTTCATGGTGCGTAGCATTCTTTCCCTTGGGGAAAACATAATGAGTAATACTATATATTGAGAACTATAATTCCAAAGAAAACCAAGATGACAGACACATGTATCTGAAATTAATTGTATCTGCTTCTCTGTAGGAAAGTCTATGCCAGCATAGTTCCAACAATTATCAGGAATTTCCTCAAGGAATATTGTCAGGTCAGTAATCCCATGATATTGAACAGATATGCTTATTCCACTGCAGGGATATACATATCAAGGACAATGGATATTCAGTTCCAATTTTACATGGCAAATACCGACAAATTCCTAATTTTCAAGTTCTCATTGTTTGTTTATTTTAGGACCCATAAATTTTTTTGTCATAACTTTAACTCAATCACGCTTGGTACAATTAAGCTATAGTCTATGATATGCTGGTAATCTGGCTCTCACCCAAGCCAAAAAATCCAGGATTTGTAGCATTTGCCAATTTCCACAGTGTAAATTCTCCCAGCATTGCTAATTTCTCCTCTACTTTTATAACTGGCTCTCCCCAAATTCCAGAATATTTAACAATTGACTTTCTAGAGTCTGTACCAGCTGGCTCGGAGAACACCATTAGCCGTTTTTTACTAGTTGAAATCTAGTTCTGAAGTTGCATCTAGCCTTCTTCTATTGATCTTTTTTGTTTGTTTGTTTGTTTTGTTTAAAAAAATTTTTTTTAAAACGTTTATTCATTTTTGAGAGACAGAGAGAGACAGAGCATGAGCAGGAAGGGGCAGAGAGAGGGAGACACAGAATCCGAAGCAGGCTCCAGGCTCTGAGCTGTCAGCATAGAGCCCGACGCGGGGCTTGAACTCACAAACTGCGAGGTCATGACCTGAGCCGAAGTGGGACGCTCAACTGACTGAGCCACCCAGGCGCCCCTTCTATTGATCTTTTGATTAGATTCAGAACACACATTAATAAACCACCTCTTAGCAAAATCTATTAAATTTTTTTAATGTTTATTTTACTTATTTTGAGAGGGAGAGAGAGAGAGAAAGAGAGAGAGCAAGCGCATGAACAGGGAGTGGCAGAGATAGAGATAGAGAGACAATCTCAAGCAAGTTCCCTGCCATCAGTGAAGAACCCGATGCGGGGCTAAACTCATGAACCCTGAGATCATGACCTGAGTCAAAATCAAGAGCCAGACGCTTAACTCACTGAGCCACACAGGTGTCTCAGAAAAAAAACCAAACAAACAAAAAATCATTTTACAGATAGTGGTATCTGTTTATGCTGAACCTATTAGTTTCATTTGTAGCTAGGGACTTTTTTTTTTTTTTTTTAAAGTATGGGACAGAAGGAAGCTTACCATCACCTCCTAAAATTCCCTCTCATTCACATAGTTAGGAAAAGTATGTGGGTGGAAAGAAAGTCACAGAGGCAAGTCAGTGGAGAAAATAAATTTAGGAAGAAGTCATAAGTGGGCACATTCGATGGAATACATTAGAGAAAAGTATAAGGAAAAATAGAATGTAAAAAAAGAGATTGGTAGATAAAGATCTATTTTCATTTTTTAAAACACACATTAACACACAGGTAAATAGATGTTGTGGCATATTAGTTGTTTGACTGCAAAGTCAGTATAGTTGGGATTAATTCTGCCTTCCATATCCATCACTTAATTCAGTTTTGGTAACTCCTAGGACCTTCTTATACAATACGAAATTCATGTCAACTTTATGGTATTAATTTTTTGGAACCATTTTATTATCCATTTAAATTCCTTAAACTTCACTTTCCAAGAAAGTGTTATTTTTAAAGGTTCTAAAGACAATAACTACCAGCAACCTAGATTTCTCATCCTATTACTGCAGATATCTCCCTAGGAGTTGTGCTTGGAGTTAAATGTAGAAACCACTCAGATTTTCTTGCTAAATTCTTGGAATACTACAGTCGACAAGTAAGAAATAACAGGTAGTTATACCTTAGGAGATGACGAAAATTCATCAAAGGGAAGAGGAGTCTAATATGATGAGCTTGATCTGAGAAGGGAAAATGCCTTGGTTGTCACAGGTGAGAAGGAATTTCGAGTGTGACACCGAAGCTGTTGCATAATTCTTGCAATTTTTTTTTTTTTTGCCATAAGTCTACATTCTGGGGATGAGAATATTAAAATCTGTTTTGTTAGATTTTTATAAAACATATTGGGGTCTAGGAGGCAAAATGTTGGGATAGCTCTAACAACCCTTGGCGTTATAACTGATGCCATGTCCTCTAGAAAGAGCACTCCTGAGGTCTTTTTCATGTGGTTGGATTTCATTTCCAGAACTCAAGAAAGAGAGAGTTACAGAATTGTGTCATTATGACAAGGACCAGGAACCTACTTGAGAGCAGAGGTCAAGTTCATTTCTAGTCTTCCCTGGAAGTTTTCCCATCATCATCAGTGACCTCATGGCTGGAAAGTTTGAATTTTACAAAGAGTTATGAACATAGAATGGCTTTAATTAAAGAAAAAGATAGTCAATAATTGTTGGTTTGACGTTTATAAGACAATAATTCTGGTAAAATCATGCTCCATGAGAGAAATGGAAAGTTCTATTATGCTATTACCAGAAGCTGAGAATAAAATTAATTTAACTTGAAATAAATCTTCACAAAAGTTATAGCAAACATACCGAGCAGCTTCTGAATATCTCTCCAGACATCTAAACACTGTTGCCTGGCGAAGATGATTTCGGAAATAAGCTGGGTTTAAAACAATACTCCTGTAAAAAGATAAAAAGAAATGTAAATGTTATTAGGTTTTAAAGGTCAATTACCAGAAGTGTATAGGAACGACATAACATGTATTCAATTTTATGTACTATATATTTTAAAAGATACTAATGAATGAAATCCTTTTCCTCCTGTAACTGTCAGTTAAGACAAATAAACAAGTTGAAAACTAATTAAGTTTGCATGATAAAAGCAATTTTATTTATAGCACCTAGTATCTTCTGTAGATATGACAGTGACAAAAAATTTGAATACAACTTATATTACAATAAGACATGTTATTTTATTTTTTAATGTTAATAAATCAGGTAAAAATCAGAGGTTATTTATGGTAATGTGTATTTATAATGGAGGAGTTAGTTATTGAATTTCAGTTAAAAGAAAGGAACTGGAATTTGGGTGACATGTTTATTTGTACTAAAAAAATAATTAGGTTCTGTGTCTTCCTTCAGCTGGACAATGTAGTGGCATAAAAGGAATCATGTACCATTGGTTAAGGACTTGAGTCTTGACCTTGCCACTTTTGGTTAGCCCTTACTCATTTTGGGTTTCCATTTCTTCTTTATTGAAATTACAAGGCTTGGCTTGAGGATAAGATTATCTATCTTTACTTGCTTATTTTTCCATCATCTGAGTTCTGGAATCTCAATCCATGCCCAGAAGAAAAGATGATCATTCCCCAGCTATCTTCTCCCCTAGAGATAAACTGGCAGACATTTCACTTCTTTGATTCACTGAGAGCTAAGCACCGTTCAAGGTATTTTATATAATGAGATGAACTAGACAGATGTAGTCCATGGCCCATCACCAAGTGGGGACAGAGCTATTAATGGAAGTTTGAAATGTAGCTTATAGTAACAGAGTGTGTTGTGTTACTGATGTGGGATACAGAGTGTAATAGAACCAACACAGTATTATTAAGCAAACTTCTTGTGAGCCTGTTTTTTACAAGTTAAATGTGAATCACTTGGCATTAATTCATTATTGAAGTAAGTGGTTTTTAATCTTTTTTGAGAAGTTCACAGAGCTTTTTGAGAATCACATGTAAGCTGTGTACCTCTACCCAGAAAAATGCACACAACATAAGTGCCCAAATTTAGCGAATTCATGTGATCCCTGAAGCCTAGTCATGTCCAGATTAAAAAAAAATGCCAACAAAAATAATTCCTTTCCTAGATCCATTGCTTCTAGACAGAATAAAGTAGAAAAGAAACATCTATTTGGCCCATGTAGAATCATAGAATTATATGATGATAAGATGGCTTGATTGAATAATTTAGCTCACTTTAAACACAAGTTAACAGAAACCAGGGAGGTTATGGGACCTTTCTAAATCATACACAATAAATTAGTGGAAGAAAGTTTCAGGTTTATTGTGTTTCCTGTCCCTAGCCACAGTACTTCATATTACACAGATGGCTTTTAGTATGATGATTTCTGAATTAGAGGGGCCTAAGTTAGCGAAGTTTTACTTTACCCTATGATTAACAATTTGTACAAATGAATGCATTAAACCCCAAGAACACAGATCATTTCCTTTGGTGATTTCTGATTGAAGTGTTGGAAATTTAAAAACTATTATATGAATTCATTCCATATCAGTACTGAATACTAATAACTTATGCTAACTCAGAAAAAGAGTACAGTTACAAGGTATGTTTATGCATTTTATCCTTGTAAAAGTAATTTTGTAAAAGTAGATCAGAGGGAATAAGATCAGAGTTCTGTCAAGGGCCTGGGTCTTCTGACTAAATAGAATTTTTTCTTCCACATTATAGCTAATTCTTCCCTCTCTCTTTGTAATCATTCATTCACTTGTGCATTTTTACTAAGTTCCTACAAATGTGATGGGACAAAATCCTTACTGAATGGATGTTTCTAGCTTTTGACATCTCATTGCCCATGATGTAGTGTTCTGGCATTGCTGAGCTATTCTCTAAGAATCTTGCTTTGCCAGACAAATTCTTTTGACAAAAATGCAGACCCGAGAGAAGGATGGAGTGTGGGGGGGCAAGAGAAGTAATGAGGGAAAGGTTTAGTAAAAGAGGGAGGAAGGAGAGGAAGAGTCATCAAAAATAGTTTGGGATGTAGGTGGAGAAGAAGATTTTCATGGATAGTGAGGTTTGATGAGGTAAACAACCTAGGAATTGTTTCAGTGTGACTTTAGAAAAATGATAGATTAAAAAAATTGTTTGTAATTACAAGTCCTCTTTCTGATGTTGAAAAAATACAAGTAGAGAACATGAGCTTAGAAATCACTATTGGTAGACTGGAATGGTTTCTTTTAACAATAACATCACCTCACACTGTACCATGTGAATCACAGCTTTATCTGATAGACCCAAAGAAGATCTGGACCCAGTCTACCCTGAGTGGTGGAGTTATAATCATAAAAGAATGTTTAGAAATTTGAGATGAGATATTATTTTTGGCAATTTATTATTTTTGGCTCTCATAATTATTGAGGAGGCAGTCTAGGACCAAAATGGACAATCTGACTGGCGTTAAAGTGAAAAAAAAAATAAACCAACAAAAAGCCCAACATCCCTGCAATTCTAATCAGAGAGGGAAGAACTCTGTGCTGATGGTCTGATTTTATTACCGAAGAAATGACTCTGATTTAGCTATGTTGATAGGGCTTTTGGTAAACAAACAAACAAACAAACAAAAAAAACAAGATCATGTTAAATATTAAATTATAGAACTCATTGAATTTTGGTCAGAAGAATGGAGGAAGTGTTAGTAACAGGCCATGATTGCTCATTCAATTGACTAGCACTATTCTAACAGAATGAGATCATGTAAAATAATAAATATTATAATAGATAAAGGCATATTTTCTTTATCAATTTGTTGGCTGTAGTATATCTTATGATTTTTATGATTTGCATTTGTGAGTGCTTTGGAATTAATCTTTTATATTAAAGTTCACATAATTTGATTTGTGTGCATGCATGCATCTGCACTTGTTTTATTAAGTCCTAAGGTCATAATATTGTTATAAATCCAGAATGTAAGTCTCTTCTGGTGATTATTTGAAGTGTCTCAATTCACTTGTCAAATAATTTATCTTTCTCTCAGTGATTGATATGCCAACTCTATTACATACCAAGTTTACATGCACTAAGTTGGATCCATGGCTGTACTTTGTATCTTACACTTGTTCTATGTGTTCTTTGTATCTTACAATTTGTTCTACGCAGCACAAATTGTTTCAATTATCGTCACTTTAGTGGTGCCTGGGTGGCCCAGGCAGTTAAACACTGGCCTCTTCATCTTGGCTTAGTTCATGATCTCATAGTTTGTGAGTTTGAGCCCTGCATCAGTCTCTGCCCCGCTGCCAATGGTGCAGAGTCCGCTTGGGATTCTGTCTCTCCTTCTCTCTGCCCCTCCCTTGCTTGTGCTTGCTCTCTCTCTCTCTCTCTCTCTCTCTAAATAAATAAATAAATAAACTTAAAAAAATTAATACTGTCACTTTAAAATACACCTTAATTTCTGGAAGAGAAGAACTGCCTAATGTCCTTTTTTAAAATTTTTATTTATTTTTATTTTTTTCTTCACAAAATAGATTTTTTATTGTCTTTCACTCAAAAGAAATAAGATCTCTATGAACCATCAATCCATTTACAGAAATCACCAAGTGGTCAGACCATGAAATCAAAGGAGTGGCACCAGAAATCAAGTGAGTACTCTAAATCAAAATCAAATCCTTAGTATGATATCAGGGACCCTAGGAGAGCCCAGACCACCCATCAGGAACAGAATGCAAAGGTCTCCAAGAAGACCCATTTACAAGGATGGAGTAAGCAGGGATCCAAAGGAGAGGATCAATCTCATCTGAGTCACAGTACCAAACTCTCAAAGATAAAATGCACCTGGCAGTTAAGGAGATTTTCTTAATGAGGCTATTGTAATTGTTAGAATGTTTACTAATGAGAATCACCTCAAAGAAAATAAAGAGGGCCTGAGTCATCCAGGGTCTTATGAGAATGATAAGAAAGGATGAAGATGGGGCTTATCTGAGTCACTGAGAAACAGTCTCCACTTTTTAGACTAGGTCTAATCTTGAAATGTGGAGGAGCTGGGCATCCTCTGTGGATTAGCCATTTCTCAGGAAAACAAATGGGTGGGGATTTCTTTACTAACGCTATTTTTTATGAGCACAAAGCTCTGGTGAAGTTCAATATTGTCAAATGTAAGCTTGTGAGATATAACTCCAAGTTGGATCTTGATTTAAGTTGTAATTTCTTGGGAATAGTTTTTTTTTTTTTTACTTTTAATTTATTTTTTAAATTTACATCCAAATTAGTTAGCATATAGTGCAACAATGATTTCAGAAGTAGATTTCTTAATGCCCCTTACCCATTTAGCCCATCCTCCCTCCCACAACCCTTCCAGTAACCCTCAGTTTGTTCTCTGTTTTGTCCCCCTCCCTGTTTTTATATTATTTTTGCTTCCCTTCCCTTATGTTCATCTGTTTTACATCTTAAAGTCCTCATATGAGTGAAGTCATATGATTTTTGTCTTTCTCTGACTAATTTCACTTAGCATAATACCCTCTAGTTCCATCCATGTAGTTGCAAATGGCAAGATTTCATTCTTTTTGATTGCTGAGTAATACTCCATTGTGTGTGTGTGTGTGTGTGTGTGTGTGTGTGTGTGTGTGTGTGTGTATAGATAGATAGATATAGAAGATATCTAGAATAGATAAAAATTTGGTATATATATACATATATACGTATATATATATACATATACATATATACATATATATACACATACATATATACATATATATACATATACCTATATACATATATATACATATACATATATACATATACATATATATACATATACATATATACATATATATACATATATATATACATATACATATATACATATACATATATATCTGTATATATATACCACATCTTTATCTATTCATCGACCATTGGACATTTGGGCTCTTTCCATACTTTGGCTATCATTGATAGTGCTGCTATAAACATGGGGGTGCAGGTGTCCCTTCGAAACAGCACACCTGTATCTCTTGGATAAATACCTAGTAGGGCAATTGCTGGGTCGTAATTTTTTGAGGAACCTCCATACTGTTTTCCAGACTGGCTGCACCAGTTTGCATTCCCACCAGTAGTGCAAAAGATCCTCTTTCTCCACATCCTCGCCAACATCTGTTGTTGCCTGAGTTGTTCATGTTAGCCATTCTGACAGGTGTGAGGTGGTATCTCATTGTGGTTTTAATTTGTATTTCCCTGATGATGAGGGATGTTTTTCATGTGTCAGTGGCCATCTGGATGTCTTCTTTGGAGAAGTGTCTATTCATGTCTTTTGCCCATTTCTTCACTGGATTATTTGTTTTTTGGGTGTTGAGTTTGGTAAGTTCTTTATACATTTTGGATACTAAGCCTTTATCTTATATGTCATTTGCAAATATCTTCTCCCATTCTGTCAGTTGCCTTTTGGTTTTGCTGATTGTCTCCTTTGATGTGCAGAAGGTTTTTGTTTTGATGAGGTCCCAATAGTTGATGTTTGCTTTTGTTTCCCTTGCCTCCGGAGACGTGTTGAGTAAGAAGTTGCTGCGGCTGAGGTCAAAGATGTTTTTGCCTGCTTTCTCCTCGAGGATTTTGATGGCTTCCTGTCTTACATTTAGATCTTTCATCCATTTTGAGTTTATTTTTGTGTAAGGTGTAAGAAAGTGGTCCAGGTTCATTTTCTTGCATGTCGCTGTCCAGTTTTCCCAGTGCCACTTGCTGAAAAGACTGTCTTTATTCCACTGAATATTCTTTCCTGCTTTGTCAAATATTAGTTGGCCATACGTTTGTGGGTCCATTTCTGGGTTCTCTATTCTGTTCCATTGATCTGAGTGTCTTTTTGTGCCAGTACCATACTGTCTTGATGATTACAGCTTTGTAGTATAGCTTGAGGTCCGGGATTGTGATGCCTCCAGCTTTGGTTTTCTTTTTCAAGATTACTTTGGCTATTCAGGGTCTTTTCTGGTTCCATACAAATTTTAGGATTGTTTGTTCTAGCTCTGTGAAGAATGCTGTGTTATTTTAATAGGTATTGCTTGAATATGTAGATTGCCTTGGATAGTATTGATATTTTAACAATATTTGTTCTTCCTATCCAGGAGCATGGAATATTTTTCCAGTTTTTTTGTGTCTTCTCCAATTTCTTTCATAAGCTTTCTATAGTTTTCAGTGTATGGATTTTTCACCTCTTTGGTTAGATTTATTCCTAGGTATTTTATGGGTTTTGATGCAATTATAAATGGGATCGATTCCTTGATTTCTCTTTCTGTTGCTCCATTATTGGTGTATAGGAATGCAACTGATTTTTGTGCATTGATTTTATATCCTGCCACTTTGCTCAATTCATGGATGAGTTCTAGTAGTTTTTTGGTGGGATCTTTTGGGTTTTCCATATAGAGTATCATGTCATCTGTGAAGAATGAAAGTTTGACCTCATCCTGGCCAGTTTGGATGCCTTTTATTCCTTTGTGTTGTCTGATTGCTGAGGCTAAGACTTCCAATACTATGTTGAATAACAGTGGCGAGAGTGGACATCCCTGTCTTGTTCCTGACCTCATGGGGAAAGCTCTCAGTTTTTCCCCATTGAGGATGATATTAGCGTTGGGTCTTTCATGTATGGCTTTTATGATCTCGAGGTATGATCCTTCTATCCCCACCTTCCTGATGGTTTTTATCAAGAAAGGATGGTGTATTTTGTCAAATGCTTTCTCTGCATCTATTGAGAGGGTCATGTGGTTCTTGTCCTTTCTTTTATTGATGTGATGAATCACATTGATGTTTTCTGGATATTGAACCTGTCCTGCATCTCAGGTATAATTTCCACTTGGTCGTGGTGAATAATTTTTTTAAATGTATTGTTGGATCCGGTCAGCTAATATCTTATTGAGGATTTTTGCGTCCATGTTCATCAGGGAAATTAGTTTATAGTTCTCCTTTTTAGTGGGGTCTTTGTATGGTTTTGGAATCAAGGTAATGCTGGCTTCATAGAAAGAGTTTGGAAGTTTTCCTTCCATTTCTATTTTTTGGAACAGCTTCAAGAGAATAGGTGTTAACCCTTCCTTAAATGTTTGGTAGAATGCCCCTAGAAAGCCATCTGGTCCTGGACTCTTGTTTTTTGGGAGATTTTTGATTACTAATTCAATTTCCTTACTGGTTACGGGTCTGTTCAAATTTTCTATTTCTTCTGTTTCAGTTTTGTTAGTGTATATGTTTCTAGGATTTTGTCCATTTCTTCCAGATTGCCCATTTTATTGGAGTATAATCTCTTCTCTTTCATTCTTGATTTTATTTATTTGGGTCCTTTCGTTTTTCTTTTTGATCAAACTGGCTAGTGGTTTATCAATTTTGTCATTCTTTCAAAGAACCAGCTTCTGGTTTCATTGATGTGTTCTACTGTTTGTTTTTGTTTTTGTTTTTTTGTTTTTGTTTTTTTTTTGGTTTCACTAGCATTGATTTCTGCTCTAATCTTTATTATTCCCTGTCTTTTGCTGGTTTTGGGATTTATTTGCTGTTCTTTTTCCAGCTCTTTAAGGTGTAAGTTTGGGTTGTGTATCAGAGACCTTTCTTCCTTCTTTAGGAAGGCCTGGATTGCCAGCCTGCCCCAGAAAAAGTTCATGTGCGCATGAAAAAGTTCACTGTGGCAGCAGTGTTTCAGGGATTATGGAAGATCTCAACACGCATCTGGCACCAGGCTTCACCCTAACAACCTTGTTACAGCACCAGCAACTGTGGCTGTTCTCCAGGGTCTGCTAGAACCTTTGCCTGGTGGCGGGGGGGGGGGGGGGGCTGTCACACAGCCTCTACTATATGTCCTCCCAGAAGGGATCCACCTCTCCCCGTGTGGCCTGAGGACTTCCTGGACTCCACTCTGTCCCTGGGGATTTGCCCTTCCCACCAGAGCACCACCTATTATTGAGCTGCGAGCTGCAGAGTTTCAGACTCTGTGCTCCCCGTTTATAGTCTTAATGGATTTTAAACCCTCTCCTTTCTCCTTTTTCCCCTTTTAGTTCAGTCCCTGCAGCTGTTTCCACTTTTCCACTTTCTCTCCAGCTGCTTTTGGGGGTGGTGGTGCTTTTCCCATATTCTCCCCTGTCTCCATCCTCTCTCCACAAGCAAAAACAGCTCCCTGCTCTCCATGGCTTCTCTCTCCCCCAGTTCACTTATCCGCGCCGCATACCTGCTGAGTTCTGTGGTTCAGGTTGTGCAGATTGTTGTGTTAATCCTCAAATCAGTTGTCTAGGTGTGTTGGATGGTTTAGTGTTGATCTGGCTGTATTTCATAGACATGAGACGCAAAAAACTTCCATGTTGTTCCACCATCTTGGCTCCTCCCTCAAGAAATTTTTCAAATATCCTTTGATTTTATCAACATGATCTTGTGGACTTTGTCTTTTGACTTTTTGCAGGGATGATTTCTATTAATTACTGACTCAAAAGGACATTGAAATTAATAAACAGAATATTAAAAAATTAAGAAAGTGAATAATAGAACAGAACTATATCCAGGAGAAAAGTGAACAAACATAAAAATAAAGTGATATTATTATTATTATTATTATTATTCTGTGATTTTTATAAAATATTATGCTAGTATTGAGTTGCCAGAACCTTAGATTTAGCCATTCAGTCTGTTCTTCCTGTCTTTCAGTTCATTCATTTCTACTTTTATATTTATTAATTCATTTTTGTCCTCTCTAGATTTTATTTTATTATTTCTCTTCTTAATTTCACTTAATATTCAATCTATTTACGTTTTCTTTCTAAATAAAGGAAGAATCTACAGCTATGATTTTTTAAACTGATTTTAGCCTTGACTATATACTTAAGAATGATAGAGTATATTTTATTCTCATAATTTTTTTTCCTTAGTCTCTAATTATAGATTCATATTCTTCTTTGATTGAAAAATTATTTAGGATAGTGTTGTTCAATTTCCAAAGGGTAGTTTTTCTTATAGCTCTTATTGCTAATTTCTCATTTTATTACAATGCAAACAGGGAATATGTTGTACATTTCTGCTTTTCATATACATTAAGAGTAACACATGATGAAGTTAGCAAACATTTTAATGGCATGTGGAAGAAAATACATTCTTCATTTGTTACATATTGTTAGAAACTGCTATAAGAGAACTTACAAGGTTTTTAATGATCTAGATAAAACTAAATAGGTACCTCTGTTTAATTCATTTTCCTTGGGACATCTTTTTAGACCTATATTTTAATGGTAATGATTACCATTTCAAAATTAAGTCTGTTTAATTCATTTTCCTTGGGACATCTTTTTAGACCTATATTTTAATGGTAATGATTACCATTTCAAAATTAAGTTTGTTTTTAAAAGCAATATTGAGTTCATGTTCTTTATTCTCTAATTTTTAGAAAATTAACTTACTTTAATATACTTTTATTTAAATCAGTTTTATGAAGCTTAATTTACACACTGTAGTATTCACCTTTTTAAAGTGTATAGTTTGATGCATTTTGGCAAGTTTATAACCATCACCACTATAAAAATATAGCATATTTCCAACTGCACCAAAAAGTCACAATGGAGGTGTGAGAGTTTCCTATATATTTCCCCAGAGACAGATGTGTTTTGCTTCTATTTCTCCACCAGAAGACATGGATTTTTGCTAGGATATGTGAATGAGAAGGTTAGCTATTACTCCTTCAGGGGCTTGTGGCTTTGGCTTTATATGCAATTAGGGATCAGAAAATCAATTTCTTGTTTAGGCAAAGATGCCTAAATCCAGCTCTCTTTACCTTACTTGGTCAGTAGTAAGGTAAATTAGCATTGATTCATCCTCCTGAATGACACTCCTCTTACTTTAATAGTAAGGTACTGAAATATTTTTTTTAGAAATAGTTGGTAGATCTAGAGAATTCCAAAAATGTGGATTATTTTAATTTCACCAAACCATGATATTCTTGTGGATAAAATGGTGACATTTATGCTAGATAATGGCATCATTCAGTAGATTATAACTGGCCAGACAACTGATCAATAATATTGAAGTATGGTCTATGTTATTATGAAAGAAAGAATTTAATGGCTTGTCCTTAGCCTTTTTTTGTGGACAATATTTCCATTAGTGACTAAGATTAAGTGATTGAAAGGATGTCTATAAAATTTTCAATGGCATAAATTTTATCTAACAAGGAACTAATGTCACTGATGACAGAAGCAAAATTCAAAATGATCCGGCCTGGTTAAAAATAAAAACCTTATGTTATAGATTTAAAAAATAAGTTGCCAAATACAATTGTGATTTGAGAGTGACCACGCGGAAAAAGTCTGAATATTTTAATCATAAGCTAAGTGTGGCACTACGACAGAACTACAAAAACTGTACATAAAACTTATGTTAAATCAATCAAATGCATTCTGTCCGAATAATAAATGATATTTTCTCTAAATTGTGCCTTAACCATATAGTCTATTGAATTCATCTATAGTTCTGAGCATCTGTGAGAATTATCACCATACTGTAGTGGTGTCTAGAGTGTCTAGTGGGTCTGGAGAACATAGTGTGTGATGATACGGAACGAAAATGATAAGTCTAGAGAGCTAAATAAGATTCGTGGAGAATAAGCAAGTACTTTCAAATACAAAGAACTGTCATGTAGAAAACAGAATAATTCTTCTATGCAATACCAGATGAGGCTAGGCAAAACCCAGTATTATGAAGTTATAAATAGTTCAGTTCACATAAGGAGGGACCAATGATGCAATAGGTTTTGAGAAGAGTTTTCCTTTTACTGGAATCATTTAAGTGATATTTAGAATGCCATCTGTCAAGATGTGTAGAAGAAAGTCTTGACTGAGTAGGAGATTAGGCTAAATGACTTCCAAGTATATTCACAAAAATCCTTATAATATGTTGCCAAGCACCATGAAGGGTTTGAGTTTTTCTCTACTTGCAAGCTAACAAGTTAGTCTGACAGTTTCATGGATGCTCAGAGAAGACATGAACTTCCAAGGCCGGAGACAAAAGACAGTTTCTGACACCAATAGCAGTAGCTGGTGTTTATGTCTTTTGTTGTACTGATTCCTTGAGCCACAATTCCCAGATGACAATGAAAAGAGAGCCAGGCGACATCTTCACATTCAGTAGATTGCATTACAAAAGAGGAATCCTGAGTTTAAGAAATGTAAATCTTTTTATAATGGGCTATAAACATGCCTGTCCTTATTCTAGAGGAAGACACTATCTCCACTATCTAAGGCTGTGAGCAGACTTACCTTTCCTTCCAAGGCCATCTACCACACAATCATCTTTGAAAAAGATGGTCAGGAGCAAGGGCCACTCAGTTAAAAATACAGGAGGCCCATGAAAAATTGTTTTCATACATACATTACTTCTGTTGAAATATGCAGGCACTATTTGTTTATATTCATGCCATTAATGAATTAAAAAGGTTCATAACAAGGTACAAATAGTTAAATTGTCATAGGAAAATGACAGGATAGCTAATACTGAAGAGTGAGTGACTACATTATTATTTATATTCTCTTCTAGGAAGAGTGTAAGGCAGCTTATAGAATACTTATGGGGTTAAATCAAAGTAAAAATAACTCACACGAAACAAAAGGAAAAATAGATAAATTGGACTATATCAAAATTAAAAACTTCTGTGCATCAAAGGACACTATCAACAGAGTGAAAAGGCAACATACGGGATGGGAGAAAATATTTGCAAATTATATATCTTTAAGGGGTTAATTTCCAGAATATATAAGGAGCTTCTACAATTCAACAATGAAAAAACAAACAACCCAATTTAAAAGCGGGCAAAATACTTGAGTAGACATTTCCCCAAAGAAGGTATATACATGGCCAAAAAGCATACGAAAAGATGCTCAACATCACTAACCATTAAGGAAAGACAAATCGAAACCGCAGTGAGATACCACCTCACACTCATTAGAGTGACTACCTCAGAAAACCAAAAAATAGTAAGTGCTGGCAAGGATGTGGAAAAATCAGAACCTTTATGGTTTGTGGGATATAAAATGGTACAGCTGCCATGGAAAACAGTATAGTAGTTCCTCAAGAAATTACAGCAATTCCACTTCTGTGTAAATACCCAAAAGAATTGAAAGCAGGGCTTTTAAGATGTACCCTCACATTCATAGCAATATTATTTACAATAGCCAAAAGGTGCAGGCAACCCATGTGTGACAGATGAGTGGATATATACAATGTAGTGTGAGTGTGTGTATATATATATGCATATATATGCATATGCATATGCATATATATATGCATATGCATATATATATGCATATGTATATATATATTTATAAAATGAAATATTATTCAGCATTAAAAGGAAAAGGAATTCTTACACATGCTACCACATGGATGAACCTTTAGGATATTATGCTAAGTTAAATAAGTCAATCACAAAAAGGAAAATACTTATTTGAGGTACCTAGAGTAGATAAATTCATGGAAAGAGAAAGAAGAGTGGTGGTTGCCAGGGTCTAAGGTGAGAGGGAAAGGCAGTTTTTTAAGAGAATGGAATTTTAGTTTTGCCAGATGAAAACAGTTGTGGAGATAGACCGTAGAGTAACATGAGTATACTTAACACTACTGAACTGTACACTTAAAGAATGGGTAAGATGGTAAATTTTATGTTACATGTGTTTTATCACAATTAAAAATAAAAACAAAACTGAATAACTGAATGGGGAAAACAATATTAGAAGTAGGGATGTTAGGATGAAGTCTGGATGAGGTTAGTACACAAAATATGTCATAAGATCCTATGTGTTTGGTTGTGATAGACTACATGTTTTCTTCTAGGTTTGCTGGTAGATAATGGAAAGAGGAACATCTAGTTTCTTTTAAACAAGCCAATTACTCAAATCAAACATTTCTTCTAGTTTAATCAGAAAGATCACTTCATTCAAAGATGCCCTACAATGTAACAATCTGTGTCCTCAGTAACAGATTTATAGACAAATCAGTAAAGGACCTATATGACTGCTTTTTAGAACTTCTTTCAACACACCGCTGTTGTTTTAATACCAAATCCCAAACTAGTAACCTAAATTCCAGAGTGGATGGGAAAAATGGAAATGTAAGCAGAACATATGCAATAGTGCTGTCACTATATAAGGATTCAGTGAAATCTTAGGGATTATGTCTTATTTGGTCACTTGGTTCACTACAAAAGATTGATTAGAATTAAAAGCTAAAATAAGGTATAACAGTCCTTAATTTGTTGAGAAGAATTGAGAAGTCCATGTACTCATTTTAAATATTTCACACTGACAAGCAAAATAGGAAAATGAAATGACTCAATTTAACTTACATAGAAGAAATGAACTATTTTATAAAGATTAAGGCATAAAATCAGAATTAAAGGCATTGGATTTAAAAAAAAAAGCTAATGTTTATTTTTGAGATGGGGGGAGGAGGAGGAGGAGAGAGAGAGAGAGAGAGAACCTGAAGCCTTGAAGCAGGCTCCAGGCTCTGTGCTGTCAGCATAGAGCCAAATGTGGGGCCGGAACCCACAAACTGTGAGATCATGACCTGAGTCGAAGTCAGACACTCAACCAACTGAGCCACCCAGGTGCTGGTTTTTGAAATAAAAAAATTATAGATTTTTGTCAAACAAAGCATATAGCTCTGCCCAAACAGTAGCAAAGTATGTTTTTACAAAAGCATGAAAATAAAACCTAACTCTTTAGGAAAACAACGAGAAGTCATTCTTAAATATTTCTTGACATCCCAGCGTGTGCATGCACAGCATAAAACAAATTTAGAGAAAGCAAACAGGGGACTAACTCAAACATCATCCATGATGTTTTGCCATTCAAACTACCATTAATTACATGTGTAAAATATTAAATTATTCAAGTGAGCAATACTTTATTTCTCAACATAACCAAAAGTCAAAGGGATAAATACTTTAAAATTTGCTATTTTTCACAGTATTGAAAAATATATAGTCAGAAGGGAAAGATTTATTGTCTGTCTTCTTCACAGAGTTAATAATAAACATACATTAAAGAATGATTAGGATTTATGTTTAAGTGCATTTTACTTTAGAACTTCATTGTGAGATTTTCTTGTTTAGAAAAATAGAATGAAAATTAAGGGATGCAAGTAATAAATTTAATGGGTCATTAATACCAAGAAATATGAACCTTTAAAAGGAGGCCTCCTAAGGCTTTTAGACTTCCATATTCTTCATCAACATGAATATCATTGGTTAACATGTATCATATAATCATCAAAATTAAGTATGACATCCTAGTAAATCTTTAGAAGTGTGCAGTAATATGTATTTAAGCAATGGAGAACATTTATTTTTCTCTGTATTTCTTTTATGTTTTTACTCAGTTAATTACTCTGTATCCATTGGAGACCTCTCCATAATGGGAAATAATGGTCACCAATATTATCTTTATATATCCATACCTAGAAAATCCCTGACACATGATGGACACCCAATGGATGTTTATGGAATAAGGCAATGTTACTAAGTGACAGAACAAACTTTTCCTCAGGAGCCACCACAGCACCTAATCTTATCTAAGGCTCACCAATGAGATCTACATCTGTTATGAACTGAATATACCAAGGGCCCCTCTACTGACTTTTGCACCTATATCTCAGTTGAACATCAGATTTACACAATTTCATAACCTCTATCTGTATGCAGATGTGATCAGTAATGAAAGGCAATCTATATAATTAAAGGGTATAAAGACAGATAGATAAGTAGGCCCTTTGTAAAAAATTTTCAGTACAAAATTATTGTTCATAATTTTAAAACCTCAAAAAAAAAACCTCCACAGTTTTGTAGACCCTAATTGCGTCTTCCTATTTTTTTCTCCATCTGTCAAATGCCTGGATAGAGTAAACATGAAATGGATTCCCATTTATTTTTCATCTACATTGTAATCCAAAGACTGTCCAGTAAAAGCTGTTAGTAAATCACTTGGTCAGCTCTCCCAACAAAACCGTCTTTGAGTAATACAGTATATCAACCTATCTTTTGACATTTTCATTTTTTGTTCTTGACATTTTCTCTTAAAAAATAATACAGTGTTGGCCCTATTATCTTTTCTTTAAGGTCTGTGAACCAAATACCGGCTATCAACTCTCCTGTAGAAAAGCTATCAAGATTCAAAGACAAAGATGTAGATGTAAGGCTCTATTCATCTGTCTGTGTAATACTGAGGGGGAGGAAGGTGGAGAAGGGTGGTGGTGGTTCAAGAACAGCATGACAAATATCACATATATTTTTCTATTCTTTGCGTTGGTTGGGTGGGATGCAATTTAGAATGATTACTTTGAAAAGTACAATTAATAAATTCCCCTCTGTTCTAACCTACCAGAAATTACTTATGATTCATTCAGCAACAATTATTGAGTGTAAACCACGTTCCAGACACTGCACAGGTTCTAAAGAAAAGAGCCAGAAGGGTAAATACATACTTAAACTAAGATTTTGAGTAGCCCTATTGTATGGAAATAAATGTCTGCCTGCATTCTATTATTTTTTTATGCTGCCTTTAACTGGAAATTGTGTAAGAATCTTTAAAATGAACTGGAATAAATAGTGGTTTCTACTATATAGTTTCACTGCCTAATGAAATGGGATGCTATTTCTTTTAGAATCTGAGAATTAGAGGAATTTTTTTGATAGCAAAGTCAAAGCCATTTGTATTTTGTCAAGTTTTAATATTGTTTATATTAACATCATGATTTTTTGGTTTTGTGACCAATCAATGACATCCAGATAACAATATTTTACCTACTATAAAGTCCACCATAGCTTCCACACCAAAGGAGAAATATGAATGTAACACTTAGACTTTATGAAGCAATTGGACTTCTGATAGTTGTCCATGATTTCCCTTTGTTGAATTAAGAGAATTAGCGGTATTGCACCACAATGGACACTGTATCTATGTATAGTGTCTATCCCAACTAAACCCCTAGATTAAAGCCAAAATTTGAATTGAATATGGACTTTGATTATGGGAAAGGCTCTCAATGTTGGATTCAATGTTTAGAGACCAAATTACCATTACTGAAAGTGACTCCAATTAGGAAGTCCATTCATTGTTAATACTATAAAATAACAATGTTAATATTTTCTCTTTGAAATACAACAGGATTTTCTAATATGCTGATTAGTTCTTTATTGACAAATTTCTTGTTTTGACATCCTATTCTCTTTGGCTCAAAGTATTGAGTGGCAACCTGTTGTGACTTGTACCAAATAAAGTATCATAGCACATTACTTTGGAAAGAATACATTTTCCAGATATCTTTAAAAGTGCTGCCTTTTTCTATGAATATAATGACAACAGCATGTATCATGCTTCTTTTGTTTAAAAGTTATGTTAGATACTAACCGACTAGCCCCCAGATGGAAGTATTAACCTAATTGTGAAAAATCGCATAGATACATATATAACCCACAATAAATGAACTGAAACTTGAAACAGTTAATTGGGGGATGCATACAAAAAAGATGGAAAGGCAAAAGGCTTGGGGAAAGGGTCTGCAATGACAGGAAAATGTAAAACTTGGAAAGAAGTCAGGAGAAAGGGAGTTTCGAGCTGAAATATTCTTCTTTAGGGAAGAAAGGTAGAACATCCAAATTGGAAGAGTGCCCCCCCCCCCAAATGACTTGGTGATAGAGAATCATAAACCATATTAAAAACGGCCATGTAAATTTGCTTGACTAAAGTAATAAATTGACCATAGGAAAAGGCAGGAGCCTGTTCATTAGTTAAAGGATTTTTAATTTTATGGAAGAAATTAACAATGCTTCAGGGATTACTAAGCAAACACATGATGGAAACATGTTTTAAGAAGACAATCACTGAAACTATTGTGAAGAAAGATAAGAGATACAAGAGATGGGAAGATATGAAGGATGCTCTGAGCTAATACAGTGATTCTCAAAGTGTGGCCTGCAGATACCCAAGGGTCCTGAGACACTTTCAGGACCTTCGCAATACTATTATAATGATTTTCATAGTAATACTTAGATATTATTTTACTTTATCACTATGTTGACATTTGTACTAATGTTGCAAAAGCCATAGTGGGTAAAACTGCAGGAATCAAATCAGAAATACCAAACTGTTCTAGTAATCATTGAGTATATTCTTCACCATTGCATGCCCTCGTTCCCCCCCAAAAATGATAACTCTCAACCCCTGAGTACATGTCTTTTTAATATTTGACATCATGAGATGGGACTTATGCATTAAGCACTTCTCTCTTGCATAAGAAAATATGCTGTCTTGAGGAAAACTAGTTGTGCCATTGTATGCATTTGTGAGCTGACTTAGCTGCTGTTACCATGGAACACCATGTTTTATGTGGAACAACAAGGAACAAACTGATTATCAGACTTTGAATATGGCAGACATTTTTTGAAAATGAAATAAGTGTGCCTGTCACTTAAAGGAACACAACTGACAGTATTTATTACTAGTGATAGAAGTTAGAGCTTTCAAGCAAAAATTAGAATTTTGGAAGACTTGTATCTGTCACTGTGAGCTTGACAGCCACCCAATGCTTAAAGACCTTCTGACGAGATTGGTAATACTAACATGTGTAATTTAAAAATTTTACTATTGCATAATAGTAATTTGCATAATAGAAATCTGCAAATAATGCATTATTTTACAAATAATCAATGTATGATGTTACTAACTCAGAACAATCCATTCAAAGTATAAGAAAGACCAATGGCTTTTAAAGTAACAGAGTACAAGTTGATTGATAATGGTTTCAGAATCCACACTGTAATTAATCTTAAAGAAATTCTCACTTGTCAAGTCTTGGTATAGTATCAAGAAGGATATTCAGGATTATCTGAAAAGTCTATTAACGTTCTCTTTCCTTTTTTAATTATACATCTGGGTCAGATTGGATTTTCTTCATATAGTGCAAACATATAGCAACAGAGTGAATGCAGAATCAAGTATGAGAACTCAGTTTCCTTTTAAGATGCTATACATTACAGAGATTTACAACATGTGAAACAAGGCTATTCCTCTATGCATTTTTGGAAATTAGAGCTATTTTTATTTTTATTTATTTATTTTTAAATATTTATTCAGTTTTAGAGAGAGACAAAGAGTGCGAGCAGGGGAGGGGCAGAGAGAGAGAGAGGGAGAGAGCACTGACAGTGCAGAGCCTGAGGCAGGGCTTGATCCCATTTACCACGAGATCATGATCTGAGCTAAAATCAAGAGTCAGATCACGTGAGCCACCAAGATGCCCTGAAAATATAGTTATTTCTAATAAAATATGTATTTTATGTTAACATGTAATGGGTTTATTATTTTCAAATGAATAAATATTTTTAAATTTCTACATTTTAATCTCTAATATGGTAAATATTTATAGATATTACCCATATAAATCAAAGCTCTTTGGGATACTCGATAATGTTTAAAAATAGAATGGTTTATAAGGCTAGTTTGAGGACTAATGTGCAAATAAATAGTCAAAATTTATATGATGGCTGTACCTGTAAGAAGGAAGATGATAAGGCACGTGGGACATACTTGCTTAATAATTTGTACTATATAACACCATCCTTTTGCTCTGTCTTCTAAAATCAAAATATCTCTGCCTCTTTTGGGGGGGTACATACATGTGACTTCTTAATGTTATTCTCATATTATTTTCTTTCCACAAAAAACAAAAACTACTTTCTCAGAAATTGTATCTGTTGAACAGTTTCCACAAGAAAATCTTATAGGAACTTAAAGTGTAAAAAAAACCAAAAAGATTGAAATTAATTAGTAGTGAGGTTATATATTAGATTTCTTTCACCTGCTAATCTCTTGTGAAACACCACAAAAATAGCAAATACTACTGTAAATATTACTGTCTTTTGTGTAAAAGTCATATTTGCTTTAAAAAAAGCCTAATTATTGATAATACCATAAGAACATTTATATCCAATTAGAAAATTACTTTGCCTCAGGTAACCTAAGAAAGGCACATGGTCTGCATTTCTTCCAGTGAAGAAGAGTCTTAAGAATTGTATGTAAGAGCAATAACCTGTGAGCAAAGTTATAGGCAGTGCCATCAAGGAGACATTTCTTCTCAAAGTAAAGGTGTTATAACTTAGCATATGGCTGCTCTTCAGACTTCTATGAAAAATGAGGAAAGGTCACAGGGCTGAGAGAGGATAAACATAAGGAATATTTGCCATAGCAACAGAAGAGGAAATGACAGAGGGTTTAGGCAAATACAGCAGTAATAGTATGACCCCAGGATTTGCAAAATGCTAGTTGAGGCTAATACTATGTTGTCAATGATATAAAATATCCATATTCATGAAATACGCATTCATGAATTGTGAAAATTAAAATGAATAGCAGACTGGTACCTATATTTGTAAGGTAGTCAGATCTTCTAAGGTAAACTAATAGAGTCAGAGCAAGTCAGGCACACTCAACAAGAGATTTCTATCCGGTAAAGGAGCAAAGAGAAAATTTAAAATATCCAACACAGGCTAGCAAAAGCTATAAAATGAATAGGGGTTGGCATCTAGGCCATGTTTTTTACTTGCTCCAATAAAAACTGGTCTGCCCCAAGTTTGTCTCTTGCTACTTGTGGCCCTGTATGTAATAGACTACACAGTGACTTCTCCATACCAAATATCTCAGACAAGATCCTTAGGACTGAAAGGATTGAGAAACACAAATGAAAGTTGGTTCAAGAATAAGATACAAATGTCAATTTTACAGTTTAGCTTGGGTGAGGCAGATTCATGGGAATAAGCTTTAATTTCTTAAAACAGTGTTAGTTAAATTTGGAAACATGGGTAGTCCCCCATTTTTCTGAAAAAATTAATTTTTTTAAACATTTTTTGGACATCCAATATTCAGCAGTTCCTTGTATTTTCTTAGGCTTCCTCAATTTTAGTTTTGGTCTTGATTGCTTCAATTTCTACTTGTCTGGAGATTTTTTTGGGTGTAAAGGCAACAAACCAGCAGACTAAAAATAAATATGTCCCAATGGGGACCATCAAAATGGTTTTCACTTTGTTCATGAGCATTACATAGACTAAACAGCTCACTGTGCTAAACAGAGCAAATGTGCTCATGAAAAGAAATGTGTGAGTACTATACTTGTAACATTTCAGGCTAATCACCTGATATGTTTGAAATAAAACACAACGGTGACCTTAAGGCTAAGATTTGCACAAAAATTTTCCATTTGCAAAGCACACACCTATAATATCATTTAACCCCTTTCACAAGTGCTGAGGAAGATATAGTCATTACCCCTTGTTCAGAGATGCTGAAAAATGCAGAGAAGCTAATACAAAGAGAAATTAAGCAATTTGTAAAAGTCAAGGCTAGTCATTGATGTTACACGAATTCAAATTCAGGCCTTTGATTGCTAAAGCTTCATTCACCACATTACAAGAAAACTTACAGATCTACTCTATTTATAATTACAGAATGAATCTTTGAAAATCTAGAATTATTTAAAAAATCATTGACCTGTTCCATTGATTTATGTGCCTGTTTTCTGTTTTTGTGCCAGCACCATACTGTCTTGATGACTACAGCTTTGTAATACAGCTTGAAGTGGGGAATTGTGATACTTCCAGTTCTGATTTTCTTTTTTAACATTATCTTGGCTATTCAGAGTCTTTTCTGCTTCCATAAAATTTTTAGAATTGTTTGTTCTAGCTCTGTGAAGAATGCTGGTGTTATTTTAATAGGGATTGCATTGAATATGTAGATTTCTTTGGGTAGTATCGACATATTAACAATATTTGTTCTTCCAATCCATAAGCATGGAATGTTTTTCCATTTCTTGGTGTCTTCTTCAATTTCTTTCATAAGCAGTTTATAGTTTTTAACATACAGATCTTTTACTTCTTTGGTCAGATTTATTCCTAGGTAACTTAGGGTTTTTGGTGAAATTGTAAATGGGATTGATTCCTTGATTTCTCTTTCTGCTAATTCATTATTGGTGTATAGATGTGCAACAGATTTCTGTACAGTGAATTTATATCCTATGATTTTGCTGACTTTATGTATCAATTCTAGCAGTTTTTTGGTGGAGTCTTTCAAGTTTTCTGTATAGAGTATCGTGTCATCTGTGAAGAGTGAAAGTTTGACTTCTCCCTTGCCAATTTGTATGGCTTTTATTTCTTCATGTGGTCTGATTGCTGAGGCTAGAACTTCCAGTACTATGTTGAACAACAGTGGTGAGAGTAGACATCCCTATCATGCTCCTGACTTAGGGGGAAAGCTCTCAGTTTTTCCACATGGAGGATGATATTAGCTGTGGGTCTTTCATATATGGCCTTTATGATGTTCAGGTATGTTCCTTCTATCCCTACTTTCTTGAGGGTTTTTACTTCCCAGAAATGGAACCACTAATGTATGTATGGCTAACTAATTTTTGACAAAACAGAAAAGAATATCCAATGCAAAAAAGACAGTCTTTTCAGCAAATGGTTGGAAAAACTGGACAGCAACATGCAGAAGAATGAAATGGGACCACTTTCTTAAACCACACACAAAAATAAATTCAAAACGGATAAAAGTCCTAAATGTGAGACAGGAAACCATCAAAATCCTACAGGAGAAAACAGACAGCAACCTTTTTGACCTCAGCCGCAGCAACTTCTTACTAGACACGTCTCCAGAGGCAGGCAAAACAAAAGCAAACATGAACTACTGGGACCTCATCAAGATAAAAAGTTTCTGCACAGCAAAGGAAACAATCAACAAAAACTAAAAGGCAACCTATGGAATGGGATCAGGTATTTGCAAATGATATTTCCGATAAAGGATTAGTGTCCAAATACATAACGATCTTACAAAACTCAATACCTAAAAACCAAATAATCCAGTTTGAAAATGAGCAGAAGATGTGAATAGACATTTTTCCAAAGAGGACATCCAGATAGCTAACAGAAACACGAAAAGGTGCTCAACATCACTCATCATCAAGGAAATACAAATCAAAACCACAATAAGATACCACCATCCCTGTCAGAATGGCTAAAATTAACAATTCAGGAAACAACAGATGTTGGCGAGGATGTGGATAAAGGAGACTACTTTTGCACTATTGGTGGGAATGCAACTATTGGTGGTGCAACCACTCTGGGAAACAGTATGAAGGTTCCTCAAAAAATTAAAAATAGAACTACCCCATGACCCAGCAACTGCACTACTAGGTATTTATCCAAAGGATACAAAAATACTGATTCAAAGGGGCACATGCACCCCAATGTTTATAGCAGTGCTATCAATAATAGCCCAATTATGGAAAAAGACCAAATGTCCATTGAATGATGAATGGAGGAAGAAGATGTGGTATATAAACACAATGGAATATTACTTGGTGATCAAAAAGAATGAAATCTTAATCTTGCCATTTACAGCAACAGGGATGGAACTAGAGCATATTATGCTAAGAGAAATAAGTCAGAGAAAGACAAATATATGATTTCCCCTCTACGTGGAATTTTAAATTTTTTTTTCAACGTTTATTTATTTTTGGGACAGAGAGAGACAGAGCATGAACGAGGGAGGGGCAGAGAGAGAGGGAGACACAGAATCGGAAGCAGGCTCCAGGCTCTGAGCCATCAGCCCAGAGCCCGATGCAGGGCTCGAACTCACGGACCGCGAGATCGTGACCTGGCTGAAGTCGGACGCTTAACCGACTGCCCCACCCAGGCGCCCCATCTACGTGGAATTTAAGAAACAAAATATATGAACATAAGAGAAGGGAAGGAAAAATAAAATACGATAAAAACAGGGAGATAAAGCACAAGACTCATATGCAGAGAACAAACAGGGCTGTTGAAGTGGGTAGGGGGTATGGACGTTAGGGAGGGAACTTTTTGTGATGAGCACTGGGTGTTATATGTAAGTGATGAATCACTAAATTCTACTCCTGAAACCAACACTACACTATATGTTAACTAACTTGAATTCAAATTAAAAAAATCACTTGACCTTGCAGGAAGTAGAAACAAACATATCTCTGCTATTTTTATTATTCATACTTACCCCAGTCCACAACAATTACATGTTTTATAACATTTCAAAATCTTAAGGACATTACTGCTTTTAATGCCCCAGTGAGAATTTACAGAGGAAGAAGTTGCAGAAAGACTAAATGACTGGTTCATTCCTTCAGAATGGATTTTAGAGCTGGTGTATTAGAAAATGGGAAACCAATATAAAAGAATCATCTTAAAATAACATAGGAATAAACTCAACCATGAGGTGTGCCTGTGCAGCCTATTTGCCAGTTTCAAGGACCAAAATGAACAACATTTCCCTGAAGGCAGTATTCAGCATGGGAATTGTGCATTAGCACCCCTGGTCTGTTTTCCAAGAACCACATGGAAATCAAAAGCAGGGGAACAAACCAGCAATAAATGGTAGATTCACATTCCAAAGAGGGGTCCTGACAGCAGATGCATTGTTGCATAAGAATACTGCTCCGTTACATTAATATACTGCTTCTTCATTTATGGACCATTTCTATATCTATGAGTAAAAAGAAAGGAAAGATAAAAGCCAAATGGATGATTCCAGAGTTAAGGCTAGTCTAAATTATTATAAGAGAAAGGATGCAACTAGGATGAGACATAAAACACCAAGCAAGATGATTATAAACTAAAATGCGGTCAACTTGAATACAAGGGTAGATGATGACCTATCTGGGTGAAGAGCCATTGGAGCAATGGTAAAGTATAATGGAGGTAATATGGGAATGCTGAAGCCAGGGTTATTGTAACTAATCTATTGCAAGCTGTCATAATTTTTAAAAATAAGCATAAAAAGTTGTGAATTTATTTAATATAAATAGAATATAATCCTTTTATTATATCTTTTGCAACTTGGACAGACAACTCAAGAAATCTGATCCAGGGGTGCCTGGGTGGCTCAGTCGGTTAAGCATCTGACTTCAGCTCAGGTCATGATCTCACAGTTTGTGAGTTTGAGCCCCGCATCGGGCTCTCTGCTGACAGCTCAGAGCCTGGAGCCTGCTTTGGATTCTTTGTCTCATTCTCTCTCTGCCCGTCTCCAACTTGTGCTCTGTCTCTGTCTCTCAAAAATATACAAAAACGTAAAAAGAAAGAAAGAAAGAAGGAAATCTAATCCAGCTTCAGACCCTGCTTGTTAATGAAAACTCAAGAGAGGGTCAATCTGTTTTGTTCTGCCTTTAGTATGTCTTAAATTTTCCTCTCATATCAGAAATAGTCACTGCTGTCTCCTTTTCCCTCCTCTCCTCCTAACCTCCTCACCTCCCTGCCTCATCTTCTCCCGTCTTCGTCTTCCTCTTCTTTTTTCTCCTCCTATCCTCTGCCTCTTTATCTCCCTCCCCTTCCCTCTTCATGTACTTGTCCTTCTCTTTCTCCTTCTTCACCTTCTTCTTGTCCTCTCCTTCTTCCTTTCCTTCTCTCCTTCCTCCTTTTCCTTTTCCTCCTCCTCTCTCTTTCCCTTCCTCTCCCTTTCTTCCTCTTCTCCTGCTTCCCTTGTTTCTTCTCCTTTTTCTCCTTTAGAAAAGAAACTACAAATAAGATGCCTAAGCCATCAGGGTGTGTTTCTTGTGTTCTTATTAAGATAAGCAAATAATGATTCTTAGACACTTGGACATTTATATTCCTTGGATAAAATATATGACCATATTTAATTATTTTTTGGAATTTATTTGCTTTAAACTTCATTGTCTTTTTTTCTCAAATTTTTTAAACACAAATAAGGCTATGTGTTTATCTTTCAAGACAATTTTATTAATTCATGTGATAATCACAAAGAGGCAGGGCTTCAGGTAAAAAGAAGAAAAAAAGTGGTGATGATGTATGTTAGAGTCTCGTGACTTAAAACCTGTGTTGCATCGATGTTGTGCAGTAGACTTGCTACATATCATTACCCACAAACCACACATGTGAAAAGCAAGGATTTTCAAACCAATCAGAGAAGTGGAAGGTGAGCCTATAATTTTATGATTTTAGGGACAATGCTACCTCAATCTGGGGTGGGAACCCCTCCAGATTTTAAAGATAGTATGATTTTCATTATTTTTAAGCTGAAATGAGATGATACCAGAGTTTTTAGGAGAAAGAAAAATTACTGTAATGTTTGCTAGGTGTGGTTCCTTCATCTGTAAAATGGTAGTAAGGAAAACTCAGGAAGTTACTGGAAGGATTAACTAAGACAGCATATGAAGCACCTAATCACACCTGCTACAAGGAAGGTGTTTGAGAAATACTTGTTCTCATTCCTGCTTGAGAACTGTTTCTTATGTGGTCTGTTTTGCACTGCCGAAAGGTATCGCGGCTGTTCCCTGCAGTATGGCACAGTGAATACTTTGCCCTTCCACAGAAATTAGAATGTTTTATATTCTTTTAGAGTTATGCTTCATATATCTTCAGTGGAAGTATCTTTTTTTATAGGTAAATATATTTTTGTGGGGAGAAAATAGAAAGATACATAAAGGTACTAATAATGATCCATACAGTGTTTTTTAACATGCCTAAGCTTTTGAAGAGTCAAAATGCCTGACTTGCAAAAAGTCCAACCAGATATCCTTATGCCGTGATTCCCATTTGTTATCTTCATGCTCTTCAGCTCATGTAAACATACATGTGTACATGGTCACACAAACATATAGATTGTGTTAATTTCATTCAGTTGGAAGGAATAGCCAGTAATGAAGGGATTATCAAAGGATGGAGCTAGGAAGAAACATTTCCTAGCTCAAACCTTTCTAAGTTGAGAAAAATGAGTACGGATACTGTAATGTCTTTCTTGAAATGAATGGCAGTGTCTTTAAAATAGTTACCCATATGTTTTCTCAAAGCAAGACACTGTAAGGTACCCAGGGTTGTATACATTCAGGTTAAGATCAAACATTTTTCTTTTGTGTTCCTATTATTATGCTCCAAGTGGTATCAACACTGCTACTTAGTAGCCTACACATTTGTTCATATCAAGAAGAAACTGGCACCAGCAATGCTCCCATTTTTTTTATTAATATTGTGATTTTGTTTAAGTTCATCCAAACTGTGAGAATTATTTTGTCTTAATACTATTGAACTATTGAATTTAATGGCCAAACTTTATTTACTTTTGCTTACCAATTTTTAATTTAAAATTTCCCTAGTTTTAAGGTATATTTGACAAAAATTGTATGTATTTAAAGTATAAAGTATGATGGCTTGATACATGTACGCATTGTGAAATTACCACAACGAAGTTAATTAACACATTATTGCCTCACCTGCTTCCTTTTTTTTTTCTTTTGGTGTGGTGAAAACGCTTATGATTTATTTTAATAGCAAAATTCAAATATACAATACAGTCATCATGCTCTATGTTGGATTCCCAGAACTTATTCATCTTATAACTGAAAGTTTGTAACCTTTGACCAGTATCTTCTCATTTTCCCAACCCCCCCCTCCCCCCCCCCCCCCCCCCCCCAGGCACCAGCAATCACCATTCTATTCTCTGATTGTATGAGTTAGACTGTTCACATGTGAGATCACACAGTATTTGTCTCTCTGTGTCTGGCTTATTTCACTTAGCATAACATTCTCCAGGTTCATTCATGTTGTCACAAATAACAGGATTTCCTACTTTTTATGGTTGGATAATATTCCATTGTGTGTGTGTGTGTGTGTGTGTGTGTGTGTGTGTGTTTGTATACATATCAGATTTTCTTTATGCATTCATCCATTCACAGACATTCAGTTTGTTTCCTTATTTTAACTATTGTGAAAAATGTTGCAATGAACACGTAAATGCAGATATCGTTTCAAGACACTGACCTTATTTCTTTGGGTATCTATCTAATAGTAGGATTGCTGGATCATACAGTAGTTCTATTTTTAATTTTTGAAGACTCTATTTTTTTCTAAAATGGCTATAACAATTTACATTCCCATCAACAGTGTGCAAGGGTTCCCTTTTGTCTATATCTTTGGCAAAACTTGTTCTCTCTTGTCTTTTTTTTAAATCTATTTTTACATTTATTTATTTTTGAGAGACAGAGAGAGCACAAGTGGGGAGGGGCAGAGAGAGAAGGAGACAGAATCTGAAGCAGGCTCCAGGCTCTGAGCTGTCAGCACAGAGCCCGACACGGGGCTCAAACCCACAAACAGCAAGATCATGACCTGAGCCAAAGTTGGACGCTCAACCAACTGAGCCACCCAGGTGCCCCTCTCTTGTCTTTTTTTTAAGTGTTTATTTTTAAGAGAGAGTGAGAGAGAGAGAGAGAAAGACAGAGAGACAGAATATGAACGGGGGAGAGGCAGAGAGAAAGGGGGACAGAGGATCCTAAGTGGGCTCTGTGCTAACAGCAGAGAACCTGATGTGGGACTCAAAATCACAAGCCGTGAGATAACAGCCAGAGCTTAACTGACTGAGCCACCCAGGCATCTCTCTTGTTTTTTCCATAATAGCTATCCTAATAGATATGAAGTGGTATTTCATTGTTTTGATATACATTTCCCTGATGATTAGTAATGTTGATGCCCATTCATATATCTCTTGGCCATTTGTATGTCTTCTTTGAAAAAAACGTCTATCTGGGTCTTTTGCCAATATTTTAATCTGTTTTTTATTTTTATTTTTATTTTTTTTTGCATTTGAGTTGTAAGAGTCTCTTGTATATTTTGCATGTTAACTCCTTATCATATATAAGGTTTGAAAATATTTTCTCCCATTCCATAGGTTGCTTTTTCTTTTTGTTCATTGTTTCCTTTGCTGGGCAGAGCTTTTTAATTTGACATAGTTCCACTTGTTTATTTTTGTTTTTGTTGCTTGTACTATCTGTGTCCTATCCAAAAAAATCACTGCCAAGACCAATGTCAAGGAGATTTTCCCCCCTATATTTTCTTCTAGGACTTTTATGCTTTCAGAGCTTATTTTTAAGTCTTTAATCCATTTTGAGTTGAGTTTTGTTCATGGTATAAGGATCTAATTCCATTAGTTTGCATGTGGATATCCAGTTTTTTTCAGCAACATTTATTGAAGAGACTATCCTTTTTCCATTGTATATGCTTGGCATCCTTGTCATAGATCCGTTTTTCATATATATGTGGGTTCATTTCTGGGCTGTTTGTTCTGTTCTATTGATCTATGTGTCTGTTTATATGCCAATACCATTCGGGTCTGATTTCTTTGTTAGCTTTGTAATATAGTTTGAAATTAGGAAGTGCAATGCCTCCAGCCTTGTTCTTTCTCAAGATTGCTCTGGCTATTTAGGGTTTTCTATGGTTCCATATGAATTTTAGGATTGTATTTTCTACTGTGAAAAACGCCATTGGAATTTTCATAGTGATTGTACTCAATCTATAAATTGCTTTGGTAAGTATGAATATTCTAACAATATTAATTCTTCTAATCCATGAATACAGGTTACCTTTTCATTTATTTGAGTCTTCTATCTTTCATCAATATTTTACAGTTTTTAGTGTATAGGTCATTCATCTCCTTGGTTAAATTTATTCCTTAGTATTATTTTATTATATTTGATGCTATTATAAATAGGATTGTTTTCTTGATGTCTTTTTTCAGATAGTTCATTGTTAGTGCATAAAAATGCAAATGATTTTTGTATGTTGACTTTGTTTCCTACAACTTTACCCTATTTCTTTATTAGTTTTAACAGTTTCTTGATGGAGTCTTTAGGGTTTCTGTCTATAAAATCACACCATCTGCAAATAGAGGCAATTTAACTTCTTTCTTTCCCATTTGAATGCCTTTTATCTATCTTTCTTGCCTAATTTCTCTGGCTAGGATTTCCAGTACTATGTTAAATATAAGTGGTGACAATGAGCATACTTGTCTTGTTCCTGATCTTAGAGGAAAAACTTTGAGTTTTTCACCATTGAGTACGATTTTAGCTGTGGCCTTGTCATATATGGTCTTGATTATGTTGAGGTTGTATTTCTTCTTTACCTAATTTGTTGAGAGATATTTTTTTTATTATCACCAGGCTTTTGAATTTTGTCAAATGCTTTTTCTGCATCTATTCAGATAATCATATGATTTTTATCTTTTATTTTGTTAAAGTGATGTATTATGTTTTTTGTTTACAAATGTTGAACCATCCTTGCATCTCAGGAATGCATCCCACTTGATTATGGTGCATGATCCTTTTTTTAATGTTTATTTTTGAGAGAAAAGAGACAGAACGTGAGCAGGGGAGGGGCAGAGAGGGAGACACAGAATATGAAACAGGCTCCAGGCTCTGAGCTGTCAGCCCAGAGCCCGATGTGGGGCTCGGACTCATGGACTATGAGATCATGACCTGAGCTGAAGTCAGAAGCTTAACCAACTGAGCCACCCAGGCGCCTCAGTGCATGATCCCTTTAATGTGCTGTTGAATTCAGTTTACTAGTATTGTTCTGAGGATTTTTGTGTCTATGTTAACCAAAGATATTGGAATGTAATTTTCATATCTTAAAGTGTTCTGGTTTGGCTTTTGTATCAGGGTAATTAGTTTGGAAGTATTTTATTCTCTTCTAGTTTTTGGAAGAGTTTGAAAGGAGTGGAGTTAATTCTTCTTTAAATGTTTGGTATAATTCACCAATGAAGCCCTCTGGTCCTTTGAGGGAAGGCTTTTGATTATTGCTTTGATATCCATACTTATTAGTCTGTTCAGATTTTCTATTTCTTCATGATTCTGTCTTTGCAGGTTGTACGTTTCTATGAATTTGTCCATGTCTTCTAGGTTATCAAATTTGTTGGTTATGGTATTCTCTTATAATCTTTTGTATGTCTGAGGCATAAGCTGTAATGTCTTCTCTTTCATTTATAATTTTATTTGAATCCTCTCTTTTCTTGATTAGTCTAACTAAAGATTTGCCAATATTTTTTATCTTTTCAAAACATCAACTTTAGTTTTGTTGATTTTTTTGTTTTTTTTGTTCTACATTTCATTTATTTTTGCTCTAATTTCTATTCTTGTTTTCTACTAACTTTAGGTTTAGTTTGTTCTTCTTTTTCAAGTTCTTTGAAGTATGAAGTTAAGTTGTTTATTTAACATCTTTCTTTTTAAAAATATTTCCTTTTTCATTTTGAGAGACAGAGAGACAAAGTGTGTACAAGCAGGGAAGGGCAGAGAGAGAGGGAGAGAGAGAATCCCAAGCAGGTTCCACACCCAGCACACAGCCCTACATGCGGCTCAATCTCAAAATGGTGAGATCATGACCTGAGCTGCTTATCAAGAGTAGGGTGCTTAACTGACCGAGCCATCCAGTCACTCCTAATACCTTCCTTTTTCTTAATGTAAGCATTTATCTCTATAATCTTCCCTTTTAGAACTGGTTTTGCTGGATCCCATAAGTTTTGGTATATTGTGTTTTCTTTTTTTTTTTTTTTTGACTCAGGATACTTTTTGATTTCCATTTTGATTTCTTTGACTCATTGGATTTTCAGGAGTATGTCATTTGATTTGCATGCATTTGTAAATTTGCCAATATTCTTTTTTTTTTTTAATTATTTCTAGTTTCATACTGTTGTGGTCATAAAAGATATTTGACATGTTTTCAATATTTTTAAATTTGTGAAGACTTACTTTGTGGCTCTATTTATGATCTATCCTGGAGAATGTTCCATGTGGGCTTGGAAAGGATGTGCATTCTGGTAGTGTTGGATGGAATATTCTGTGTGTGTGTGTGTGTGTGTGTGTGTGTGTGTTTATATTTTTAAATTTAGCTACTACCACTCCACATCAGTGGGGAACAGCCACAGCGCCTCTGTATATATTTGTTAGGTCCACTTGGTCTATAGTGTTATTCAAGTCTGCTTTTCCTTTTTGATTTTCTGTTTGGATGACTTATCCATTATTGGGAAAGGAGTATTGAAGTCCCTTGCTATTATTGTATTTCTGTTTATTTCCTCCTTTAGTTCTGTTAATATTTGTTTTAAATATATGTGTGCTCCAATATTGGCTCCCATTGGTTACCCAGGCTGATGGGACTACCTCTGGAGCTGGAGTTGACATGAGTTAGAGCCAGGTCATGTGGCTGTTGCTGCATCCACAGTAGGATCTGCAGTTGGTGGGTCTGTTACCAGGGACTTAGGTGGGCATGAATCATGTCTGTTTTAAGATCACTTAAAACAGTGATTCTTTGGAAAAATGTCTATTCATGTCTTCTGCCCATTTTTTAACTGGATTATTTGTTTTTTGGGTGTTGAGTTTGGGAAGTTCTTTATAGATTTTGGATGTAAGATATGTCATTTGCAAATACCATCTCCCATTCCATAGGTTGCCTTTTAGTTATGTTGATTGTTTCTTTCACTGTGCAGAAGATTTTTATCTTGATGAAATCCCAATAGTTTATTTTTGCTTTTGTTTCCCTTGCCTCAGGAGACATGCCTAGAAAGAACTTGCTACAGCTGATTTCCAAGAGGTTACTGCCCATGTTCTTCTGTAGGATTTTTATGTTTTCCTGTCTCACATTTAGGTTGTTCATCCATTTTGAATACATTTTTGTGTATTGTGTAAGAAAGTGGTTCACTTTCATTCTTTTGGATGTTGTACAGTTTTTTCAATACCATTTGTTGAAGAGACAGTCTTTTCCCCATTGGATATTCTTTCCTGCTTTGTTGAAGATTAATTGACCATATAGTTATGGGTTCATTTCTGGGTTATCTGTTCTGTTCCACTGTTCTATGTGTCTCTTTTTATGCAAGTACCATACTCTTTTGATCACTACAGCTTTGTAATATAAGTGGAAGTCTGGAATTGTGATGCTTTCAGCTTTGTTTTTCTTTTTCAAGGTTTCTTTGGCTATTAGGGGTATTTTGTGGTTCCATACAAATTTTAGGATTGCTTGTTCTTGTTCTGTCAAGAATGATAAGGATTGCAGTTTGATAAGGATTGCATTAAATGAGTTTGATAAGGATTGCATTAAATGAGTAGATTGCTTTGAGTAGTATAGACATTTTAGCAATATTTTGTTCTTCCAATTCATGAGCATGAAATGTCTTTCTATCTCCTTGTGCCATCTTCGATTTCTTTCATCAGTGTTTTATGGTTTTCAGAGTACAGGTCTTTCAGCTCTTTGGTTAGGTTTATTCCTAGGTGTCTTATTGTTTTTGGTGTAACTGTAAATAGGATTTTTTTTAAATTTATCTTTCTGCTGTTTCATTATTGGTATATAGAAATTCATCAGATTTCTATATGTTGATTTTGTATCCTTTGGATTTACTGAATTCATTTATTAATTCTAGCAGATTTCTGGTGGAGTCTTTTGGGTTTTCTATATAGAGTATCATGTCATCTGCAACTAATGAAATTTTACTTCTTCCTTGCTTACTTGGATGCCTTTTATTTATTTTTGTTTTCTGATTGCTGTGTCTAGGTCTTCCAGTACTATGTTGAACAACTGTGGTGAGAATGGACATCCCTGTCTTGTTCCTGACCATACAGGAAAAAAAGCTTTCAGCTTTCCCCCGTTGAAGATATTAGCTGTGGGTTTTTCATATATGGCCTTTAGTATGTTGAGGTATGTTCCCCTCTAAACCTATTCTGCTGAGGGTTTTTATCATGAATGTTGTACTTTGTCAAATGCCTTTCTTGCACCTATTGAAATGATTATATGGTTCTTATTCTTTCTTTTATTAATTTGGTGCATCACACTGATTGATTTGTGAATACTGAACCACCCTTGCAACCCAGGAATAAATCCTACTTGATTGTGGTAAATGATTTTTTTAATGTACTATTGAATTTATTTTCTGGTATTTTATTGAGAACTTTTGTAGCTATGTTCATCAGGGATACTGGTCTGTAGTTGTCTTTTCTAGTGTAGTCTTTATCTGGTTTTGGTATCTGAGTAATGCTGATCTCATACAATGAATTTGGAAGTCTTCTTTCCTTTTCTACTTTTTGTAATATTTTGAGAAGGAAAGGTATTAACTTTTGTTTATTTAACAAATTTTTTTTCTTAGAATTTTTTTAATGTTTATTTATTTTTGAGAGAGAGAGAAAGAGAGAGAGACAGACAGAGTGCAAGCAGGGGAGGAACAGAGAGAAGGAGACACAGAATCTGCAGCAGCTCCAGGCTCTGCACTGTCAGCATGGAGCCCAGCATGGGGTTCGAACCCATGAACAATGAGATCATGACCTGAGCTGAAGTCAGATGCTTAACTGACTGAGCCACCCAGGTGCCCCTAACTTTTCTTTAAATGTTTAGTAGAATTTGCCTATGAAGCCATCTGGCCCTGTACTTTTGTTTCTTGGGAGTTTTTTGATTACTGATTCAATTTCTTTGCTGGTTATCAGTCTGTTCTGGTTTTCTATTTCTTCCTGTTTCAGTTTTGGTAGTTTATATGTTTCTAGGAATTTATCCATTTCTTCCGGGTTTTCCAATTTGCTGGTGTATAGGTTTTCATAATATTCTCTTATAATTGTTTGTAATTTGTGGTGATACTGATTTTTTTCAAAGAACCAGCTCCAGTTGATCTCTTCTATAGTTTGTTTCTTTTTAGATTTTATATAATTTATTTCTGCTCTAATACTTATCATTTCCCTCCTTCTGCTGGCTTTAGGCTTCTTTTGTTATTGTTGTTGTTGTGTTTTTTTCTTTTTTCCTAGCTCTTTTAGGTGTAAGATTAGGTTGTTTACTTGAGATTTTTTTGCTTCTTGTTGTAGGTCTGTATTGCTATATACTTCCCTCTTTGGACCATTTTTGCTGCATCCCAAAGATTTTAGACTGCTGCATTTTCATTTCATTTGTTTCATTTATTTTTAAAATTTCTTCTTTGATTTCCTGGTTGACCCATTCATTGTTTAGTAGCATGTTTTTTAACCTCCATGTATTTGTGGTCTTTCCAATTTTTTTTCTAGTGGTCAGAGAAGGTGCATGGTATGATTTCAATCTTTTTGTAATTGTTGAGGCCTGATTTGTGACCATATATGTGATCTATTCTGGAGAATATCCCACGTGCACTTGAAAAGAATGTATATTCTGCTATTTTATGACGGAATGTTCTGAGTATATTTGTTACATCTATCCGATCCAGTTTTTTTTAGTCTGGGAAACTCTTGATCTCTCCTTCTAAGTTCTGAATGATAACTTTGCTGGATAGATTATTCTTGGCTATAGATTTTTCCCATTCAGCACTTTGAATATATCATGCTACTCCCTTCCAACTTGCCAACTTTCTGTTCAGGAATCTCTAGCTAGCCTTATGGGTTTTCCCTGGTAAGTTGAGGGCTTCTTTCGTTTTGCTGCTCTTAAGATTTTTCCTATGTCACTATATTTTGCAAGTTTAGTTGCAATATGTCTTTGTGTTGGCCTCCTTTTGTTGATTTTGGTGGGAGTTCTTTGTGCCTCCTGGATCTGGATGTCTGTTTCCTTTCCTAAATTAGGTAAGTTTTCTGATATTATTTCTTCAAATAAATCCCCCCCTCTCTTCTCTCTCTTCTTCTGGGAATCCTATGATACAAATGTTATTATATTTGATGGAGTTACTGAGTTCCCTAAATCTATTTTTGTGCTGCATAATTCTCTCTTTTGTTCATCTTCATTATTTTCTATTATTTTGTCTTCTAGGTCACTGATTCATTCCTCTGCTTCTTTCAGTCTGCTGTTCATTGCATCAAGCCTGTTTCCAATCTCATTTATTGCATTTTTCGTCTCTGATTCTTTTTAAACTTATCTCCGTGGTAAGGGTGTCACTGATGTCTTCTTTTCTCAAGCCCAGTGAGTATCCTTATGATTGCTGCTTTAAATTCTCAATTAGGCATGTTACTTGTATCTTTTTCACTTAGATCTCTGGCCATGCCCTCATCTTGTTCTTTCATTTGGGATAAATTCCTCCATCCTGGAATTTTGTCTACGTTTCTGCTTTCTTCTCTGTGTTAGAAAATCCAGTTATGTCTCCTGGTCCTGAAAGTAATAGCTTAATGAATAAAAGGTTATGTAGTGACCAGGGACTGTTGCTTCAAGGAGTGTCTCCAGTGTGTGCTGCATGTGCTCTGCTGTTGTGTTTTGGCTGATCATCTGCAGAGGCTGTTCTTGCTGTTTTTGGTCAGTGTTCAGTCCCTGGCCTGAATATGGCAAATTTAAACTAGGTGTGTTCTAGTTTGTTTCTGAAGTAAGACTTGACACCAACTCCACTAGAATTAAGGTCCTGAAGAACTCTCTGGTTGATATGTGAGTAGGGGTTTGTATTGGTTTTCTTGGTGAGGGGACTGCTGCACTGGGACTGAAGAAGTTTAACTGAGAATAGCAGTCCTGCCGGAGCATGGGGAGGGGGGGGGGTCTTGGTATAAGCAAGTTAGGCAGCCAGTGTCAGTGTTGTACTGCTTCTTGTAGGTGACTCTGTGTTTATGCTAGGGGCTGGGAAGGAAAGTGGTGTCAGCCAACTCCTTTGTTCTGGAGAAGTGACTCTGTGAACTCCTGCTTCTCAGGGACTTGCTCCAAGAAGAGTGAATAATCTCCCCACCTCCAACCTCCCATATGCCCCAGGCATTCTAAAGATTGCTGTATCCCTGCTGTCTGCTCCTGGGTTATTTGCCTGCCTTCTCTCCAGGAGCAGGGCAATACCCCCCAGGCTCTACCCCAGCCAAGCCCACTGATCTTTAAAAATCCAGGCTTTAAGCCCCACTGGTTGCAAGAACTCACAAAATTCAGTCCATCTCATTTTCCAAGCCAATGGGGGGGGGCCTTTGGGGAAATGTTCTCCTAGTGTGTTTCCCTCTGTGCTTTTCTCTCTCTTGCCCTTCTCTGCAACCATGGTTCCCTCCTCTCCATAGCACCCATGATTCATTTCTCCCTTAAACTACATCTCCACACTTCCTACCTTTTTCAGTGTGGTCTCTTCTCTCCCTTTGGTTGCAGAGTTTGTTCTGTCAGTTTTCAGGTCAATTTCTGGGGTATTTGGATGATTTGATAGTTATCTAGTTGTGTTCATGGGAGGAGACAAGCCTAGGTCTTCCCACTCCACTGCTATCTTCTTCTCTTTCCAAATATTTTAATGTTTTAAGCTCATATCACTTCTGAACACTTTAATTATCCTCAAAATTGTGTATATAACACCTTAAAAATTGTATTTTCATAGAAGTTTTCAAATTGTCTACTTTATGGAGTATGTGATGGGTTCAAAAAGGTATCTGAAAAATAATAATCTCCTCTATGCATATATAGTTTATTAGTAATAATAAATACCACTGAAAATAATAATAAATACCATTGAAAATGGTGGTGGTGGGATTGAAAAAAATACAAATATGATATATTTTGAGATTCAGGGAAGACTTAAATCAGTTTACTTAGATTTAACAATGAGAAAACTGATTTAAAGGGAAGTTAAGTTTCTTGCAGAAGTCAAAGCTAGTAATTGATGAAGCAGAGATTCAAATCCATGCCTTTGGTTGTTTTGTTTCCTTATATTTTGCCCCAAAGGTGATTTAAATGTACATTGTTTAATTTCTAAGTATTTGGAGAGATTTTCTAGATATCTTACTATTAATGATTTCTGATATAATAATTACATTAACCATATTCCATTGTGGTTAGGGAACAAGCTCTGTCAGATTTCACATTTTTAAAATTTTACAGAGTCTTATTTTTATCTCTAGTAATGCTCCTTTTCTTAATTTCTACCTTGTCTGATATTAATATAGACAAACCTGACATAAAAACAAGTTTTTATGTTTATTGTATAAGTAGATCATTTTTCTCCCTTTTATTTCCAACCTATATATTTTTTGTAGACAGTATATAGTTAAATCTTGTGATTTAATCCAGACTGGCAATCTCTACCTTTTAATTGGAAAGTTTAGTTAATGTACATTTAATGTAATTATTAATATAGTTTGGTTCAACTCCACCATCTTGCTATTATCTTCCAGTATTCCATCCATTATTTGTTCCTCTCTTTCACCTTTCTGACTTATATTTAGTTAATTGAATCTTTAGTATATAATTTTAAGTCCATTATTGACTTGCTAGCTATACTTTTTCTATCTTTTAATGGCTACTGTAGGGATTATAACATGAAACCTTAATTTAACACAGACTACTTAGAGTTAATATTGTACTATGTTATGTAAAAATCTTAGTAGTAAAATGACATTTGTACTCCCTCCCACAGGCCTTTGTGGTATTGTAGTCAAATATTTCACATCAAAATATGTAATCTTATTATTTATGGTTTTTCTTTCATCAGTTTTAAAGTTAGTCCATTGTATTCTGGCCTCTATTATTTCTGATTAAAAGTCATCTATTACTTGTATCACTGTTCTGTAGTATGCAATGTATTGTTTTCTTTTGACTGCCTTTAATATTTTCTCTCCATGTTGGATTTTCAAGAATTTGATTATGATGTTCTTAGATGTGGTTCTTTTTGTTTTTATCCTGGTTGGGGCTAACTGAATATTCCTATTTTTTCATAAAATTTGGAAAATTGTAACTACTTTAATGTCCGATTCCCTCTTTCCTTTCCCTTTGAGACTTTAGTTACATGTATTCTAGATTTCTTGCTACTGTACCTGAAGACAGGTCACTGAAGTATTGGTTAATTTTTTAAAATCTCTTTTCTCTCCATTCTTCATATTGGGTAATTTCTATAATTTGTCTTCAATCTTTAGCAGTCTCCAAAGTTCAATCGGTACATTTCAAAATTTCAGATATTTTATTAATCTGTGTTAAAATCTCCACTTAGTTATTTTCTTAGTTTTTATTTTTCTGTGGAGATTCTCATCTCTTCAGTTATTATTACCATTGTATCTCAAGGGCCTTGGACCTATATTTCACAGCTCTTTAAAGTCTTTCTCTACCAATTCTAGCATTTGGGGCAGCTCAGGGTCTGTTTCTATGACTTTTTCTTTTCTTATGAGTCTTATTTAACTACTTCTTTGCATGTGTATTAATTTTTAATTTTATGCTGGACATTCTGGATGAAACTGTGTAAGGGATCAGATTATGCATCATCCCTGCAAATTTGTTGATTTCTTTTTTCCCCTATCAAGTAATTAAATGGTGTATACATTTTTTCTTGTCATGCTTAGCTTTAGTCTTTGTTAGGGCAGGTCTATTTTGGTTTTAAGCTTAATCCTAATGTGTGGTCCTTTCTAGAGGCCACGATCCTTACTCTTAAACATGGCCTTTCTGGGGTCTCAACTGAATGACTGAGGTACTCATTGAGGTCTTTTCATGTGGACACTCCACCATATCCCATCACTGCAGGTCCTCTCATATTTCCATTTAGCACTTAGTCTTGCAGCAGGGAATCTCTGCTACATGGAGCCTCACTCCTCACATTGGCTAAGAACCTATAATAAATCCTCATGCAGACTTCTACCCCATCTCCTCACACAGCTCCCTCTTCTTAGGCCACTTACCCTATAAATTATAGCTTTTCCCTTTTTCAGTCTAGTATTCTCATCTCTGCCTCCTCAGTTCAGTGAGACAACAATTTAACTTGTTATCCATCTCTCCGAATTAGGGCAGGAAAATAACCCTCACAAAAAACTGAGAAAATTGTGGGGCTCACCATGTGTATTTCCCTTCTCTCAAGGATCATAGTCCTGCTGTGACCATTGTCATTACCTGAAAACAGTTGCCTAATATATTTTGTCCAGTTTTATAGTTGTTTACAGTGGAAAAATAGGTCCATTACCAGTAACTCTGTCATGGATGGAATAAAAAAAATTCATGGATTTATATTTAATTTTCACAAAACTTTATTTTCACAAAACTTTGTGAAATAATATTTGTGAAGTAGGTACTATTATTATAATCTAACTTCATAGAGAATTAAACTCAGGCTAACTAATGAGTGGGGGAGTCAGAATTTGAACCTAGGCAGTCATATTCCAGACTCTTCTCCGATTCAATATACCATACTGCCTCTGTAACATGAAATTATGTTTATTTCCTTCATAGCATTTATCACATTTTTTCTCATGTATTTATTAATATTCATTTGTTTTTCACACTTTGACATTTCTTCTAATGTGTATAAATACCATACATTTCCTGTTACAACTGCTTCCCCACTTGCATAGCACAGGGTATTAGTAGGCATTCAATAAATATTTGTTGAATGAATGAATGAATGAATGTAGATGCCACCATTATAAAAAAAATTTAAAATCAGATCTTTTGTACATATTTGGTATTTTAGATTTCATCTTGCTTGCTACCTTGTGGCATCAAAATTCTGCAACGAAAACAAACAAGAATCTACAGGTGAGAAACACGCAAAAAAGTGGCATGCATCATTAAAATCTTTACAATTATATACATCAAAATGTAATTATATGATAGAAAAAGAGTTATAGCACGATTTCTACTCTTGTTGAGAGTAGAAATCAATCTTAGGAATATTCAAAACACTTCCTGATAAACAATGGCACTAATCTGATGAGGTAAGCACAGAATTGATGTGTTTCGTGAATCTAGGCATCACTTTTGGTTGAAATAAAAATACCATGGTATACATATCTGCCACTTTGGACGTGTTATTAGGAAAAAAAATAATAATTGTTTCTAGAGCCTTTATATCACTTAGTTTCATATTTTAAATATCAATACACATCTGATTAATTTCAAAATGTATCTTTGTTGAACTTAAAACCATAAAGTTATGGTTCCTGTAGTCTTCCACATGACAAAACAATATGCATTTAGTTTTATCAGAAGCAAAACTACATGATGGTTTTTAAGCTAATTTTTGTGCTAACAAATCTCCTAAAGATATGCAGCAGACCTCACATTTACATAAAATTAAAGAAAGAATGCTTTAGCAAATGCAAATAAATGCAAAAAAGGAATATTTTAATTTTGATTCATGATTAGTATCAACCATCACAATATGGTAATAATACAAAAGCAAAGTTCTGCATTCATTGTATAATTAATGATTGTAAGCTATTTCTAGATTGAGAATTCTGATTAATTAATTTTGAGAAATATATTTATTGATTATATATCAGTCTGTGTTTTAAAATCTGAGATCTTTAAAAACACTTTAATATTAGAATCATATGCACTGGCTTCTGCAGTTCTGCAGTATGACAAGCCCAGTAAAATGATTTATTTCACTCAGTGCATTATTAATTGTATGAATTGACTGTTTAACCTTTATTGATTTGTATTTCTTATTTAATGTTCAACTTAGAAACAGAAGCAAAAGTTCTTATACTATAGAAAAAAAAAGATAAAAGTTAATCTGAGTGTAATTCGTAAGATCATTTTACTATTCACCATTAAATATCCTCAGCAATTTTTAAGTCTTCAAAGAGTTCTCTTAGTTTTAAAACAAAAATTGCTAAATCTCAACAGTGAAATTATTGAAGTTTATCTTTGCATTGTTAGGACCTGTAGCATTTTATTGTTTCTTCTATTTGGATTACAGTGCAATTTTACATTTATGTTCATCACTTATTTTTATAACACTGAGTTGATTTTTTATGTGATCATGCCATTTGGAACTCTTTTATTATTAAAAATGATTTAGGGGCACCTGGGTGGCTCAGTCAGTTAAGCTTCTCTGACTTTGGCTCAGGTCATGATCTTGCAGTTCATGGGTTCAAGCCCTGCATTGTGCTCCGTGCTGACAGCTCAAGGCTGGAGCCTGCTTCAGATTCTGTGTCTCCTTATGTCTCTGCCCCTCCCCTGCTCACACTCTATATCTGTCTCTGTCTCTGTCACTCTCCCTCAAAAATAAACAAACTTTAAAAAATGATTTAAAAATCCATCAAACCCATTCTGATATCCAGGAGATATTTTTCTTAAAATGTTGGCCATGCTGGTGGCCCTCTTTATGTGTGGTGAAAACCATGGAGAAGGTGATAAATAGTTACTTTCTGTGCATCTTCATTTATTATTGTTTACATATGCCTATAGATTTTCCGGGTCAGTTCCAATTTCAAATATTTTTCCTCTTGTAATTACAAGTCACCCAAGTAGCCCAGGAATTCCAATATTTTGACATACTGAAATATATGTTACATTTCCAATATTGATCCTTTCAAATGGAAATGGAATAAAATTATTTGACAGACTGCATGTCCCAATATTGGGTTTGGAAACTATGGATGCATAAAATGCTTCCAGAAAGTATTGGGTTGAATTTTCTTTTGGTGTCAAAGAGACTCTGCCTTGAGGTTCTGTAGTTGACTTAAGCAGGGAAATTTCTTTCAAGCAGGTTATCTTGTGGATTTCAAAGTGATTTTGTTGTCTGCAGGTCTTTGCAGCCTACAGATTTGAGATTTCCTTATGACTGTGAGGAATCTTAGGGAGATCTTTTAAATCCTCATGGATGTGGAGCCATAAATAATGTTTCCCATGCTGGTAGATCTCCCACTTACAAGATAGGTCTTAATATAACTGATAGTTAGGTTTCCTAGTGGTTATTAACAAGACAGGCATTATCTTCTCATGTTGATAGTGATTTGTTATTTGTATCCAAAAGAAGTGCAGAATGTGTGAGACCAGAGAATGAATAAGACAAGAAGTTCTAGGTAAATTGCTCAAAGTTAGGCAAGGAAGGGAGGAGGCATCATAATTCTAAGCAAACAGCTATTCGAAAAGCATAACATAATCACTTTAGCTTTGCTGTATATTAAACTATTACCCATGGTAAGAGTAAGGCATTTAGGAAACAGGACATATGAGAGGTACATGTTTACAGAAGAAAAAGAGGCCTGGGGGATTCTGGGAAGCCACAAGATAACATAATGATCCAGAGTTCTGAAGAAGGATAGAACTATACAAAGAAATCTTTAAGGACAATGATAAAAAGTGTTTCACACCTTTTGGCAGCTGTCACATCTACCCTTGCAAAGCATCCTTTGAATCAGACATCCTATCATCAAATAAACCATGTACTGTCAACTCTTTGCTTATGGTTTAGTCTGAATTTCCTTCCACCATTTTCCATATCTTGTGCATTTTTGGAAATCCTTCTCATCCTTCTGATCCCTCACTTACCTTATTCACTCCTTCCTCTCTTCCTGTAGTAATTTGCTACTCCAGATATCTGCCTTTTTATTTTGCCCTGCATTATGTGTAGTTGTGTGTTTATTTCTTCCATTAGGGTTTAAGATGCCCTTTGTCCTCTTTATCATTATCTAGTTTAACATAAATCAAGTACTAAAGAAATGTTTTTTGTTTTGTCTTTAAATTTAAATAAAATGGAAGTTGATAATACAAGCTCACATAGTGCCCTTTGCTTGCATGAACAGCGTTTACTTGTAGCCATTAATACTTCATTTTACCTGTGTGCATGATTTAGGGCAAGGTCGGGTTTCCTCATGCGTAGATAGCATGTAACAAGCTTTGTCTCAATGAAACTTGCCACACTTGCTATATCTTCAGCAGATGCTTCAAATGGTTTTCCCAGAGCTGCCCCTTTGCTACAAAGCTTAAAATAAAAAAAAAAAAGACTTTAAATTTCCTGATAATCTTGGTATATAATTGATCTTTTATATAAGCAAAACATATGTATGCATACTTTTTCCAAAATATCAGTTAAATATTAATTTTTTGATTATAAATTAAATAAACTATTCCTATTCACTATTATGTGACTATAATATAAAATAAGTAACACATTTTACTGCAAAATGCTTCCTGTAAAACATTTTAAAAGAATGATATATTTTAAGAGGATGCCATTTGCTGAGAATGTCTATTTTAAAAATAAAGCATATAATAAGCAAAGATATTAACAGAAAACCAGGTATAAATCATATTAAATACCAGTACTTTTATGAAAACCCAGCAGAGCAATGATCTAGCACACTATCAAGTCTGATTTAATATAATAAGGGGTATCGGAAGTAAACTCCTAGGAACCATTAACGTGATCGGTGATTAATTTGAGTCTGAATCATATTCTCTAAGATGTTATTGAAAGAAAAGAAGTGAAAATTTATTAGAATTTATTGGCAGAGACCACAGTATCTGAAAAACATGGCAAGAATGTGGAATTCTTAATAAAAATTCCAGGAAGTCAGTGGTTTCTGGGCACCATAGATAAACTGCAGATGAAGAAAATAATTTTTTAGGAGAACCCCAAACATTAAGAAGTGTAAATAATATGACAACGATAGATTGGCACTTGTTTTCCCCTCAGAGTTTTCTACTGTTCTTTGGAATTAAGGCTGATGGGGAAGAAGAAACCCCACTTTCTGTTTAGTGACCTTATTCAGAATATCTGCTTTTTTGCTCTTTTCTATTTCCATCTGACCATATATTGGGTAAAATTGTCTCATGAGGGATAGTAATATTTGGAATATCTGTTTATAAATACCTTAATATAGAATTTCTTATATTCTAAAAACTGTTTAAATGATATAGTTTAAACTAATTTTTCTTTTATAGATTAAGTCAACACTGGCTCATCATTTACATTAACATTATGGTCAACTATTTTTTAAAGTGAAATTTGTTTGAGAATGGCTATATTCTGTTCTAAAATGTATTTCTCTTAATTTTATCCAAAAGCTATAAGCTTAAATAAAATCTACAGTCTAGATGTTTAATATCACTAGTTTGAATTGGTAGTTACCTGATACGATTATCTTTTGTCTGGATATCCTGTCAACTGTGAGAATTCATATTATTTAAAAGTTTTTTCCTATCTGGTGAAAACCGTTACTTCATTTATTTGGTCAATAAATATTTATTAAATCTAATACTAATTGCCAGACAAATATTACCACCTTTATATTTTAATTTGCATTAGATAGGTCTTTTTAAAATGAGTTTTGGGGTCCCTCAGTGGCTCAGTCAGTTGAGAGTAGGGCTCTTGATTTCGGCTCAGGTCATGATCCTAGAGTCATGGGATGGAGTCCCACATTGGGCTCCACACTGAGCATATAACCTGCTTAAGATGCTCTGTGTGTCTCTCTCTCACCCTCTGCTCCCCTCCCCACCCCCCACCACCTTTCTGTCTCTCAAATAAATAAAAATTAAAAAAAGATAAACTGAATTTTGGCTGGTTTTAGCTCTGTGTAAATTCCTATTTTTTTTAATCCCTTGCCTATTTCCATTGACATGGTAATCTCTTATTTATTATAAGAGCTCTTTAGACATATAAGCTATTATCCCTTTCCCTGTAAAAACTATGTATACATGATCAAATATAAGCGTCTTTCCTTCAAATTATCTTTTAGAGGGACACTTGGGTGGCTCAGTTGGTTAAGCATCCGACTTCGACTCAGGTCATGATCTCACAGTTTGTGAGTTCGAGCCCCGCGTCGGGTTCTGTGCTGACAGCTCAGAGCCTGGAGCCTGCTTCAGATTCTGTGTTTTCCTCTCTCTTTCTGCCCCTTCCACATTCACGCTCTCTCTCTCTCTCTCTCTCAAAAATAAATAAACATTAAAAATTAAGAAAAAACAAATTATCTTTTAGAAAAATAGACAAATTTAACTCATGTTCTTAAAAGGATTCTCAAAGTACATACTATAAAACCTTTTTCTCAATTATTTTAGAAGAAAAAAGGAAAGACGATTTGTGGATGACCTTAGTTTCGATGTTTTATAAAGATCACCCGATTAATTGGTAATAAAAGAGACAAAACATTTAACACTGATTTAGTAACTATTCCTGAGTCTGACCCTCACAAATGTCAAGGTGGTTATAAACACATCTTGAAATATACTTTAAGCACTGTAGTTTGAACACAGAAGCTTGGGATAGCATCTCCCTTCTGCCAATCTGATCCTTTAGGACCTAGAAATACCTACATGGACAATCTTCCAGGGGAAAAAAAGAAGCTTTTGAGTGGAATAGCTCTTCATAAAGCCCAAATCAGTAGAAAATGAAGTGAGTAAAAATTGTGTAGTTTTGTTAGTATATCAAAGCATTAAAATTCTAGACCTTCTTCATTAACTTTATCTTCTAAATGAAATCAGCACTTTTTTCAAGTCTCAAATACCCAAACCTCCTGAATTCCTCATATAAAATCTTACACAAATAAAACAAGCAAACAAGCCACCCATTGAGTGCATTCTTTGACCCTTCCTGTCTGTGTTCCTCTCTGATGTGATGGAGCAGATAAGCCTCCTTTCTCAGGCAAACTTTTTTTTTTTTTTTTTGATAGAGTGGAGAGTGTGGGGTGGGAGGGGCAGAGGGAGGGAGGGAGGGAGGGAGGGAGGGAGAGAGAGAGAGAGAGAGAGAGAGAATCTCAAGCAGGCTTCACACCCAGCAAGGAGCCTGCTGCAGACTGCTATCTTGGGACTGTGAGATCATGAACTGAGCTGAAATCAAGAGTCACCCGGCTGAGCTGAAATCTGACAGCCACCCAGATACCCCCTCAGGCAAACTTTTTGTGGGATGAAGGTGTGGGCTGTTCAGGGAGTAGTTACAGGGTGACCTCAATGAGGACATTCAGATCTTACATGGCAAAAAATAGACCTTCAGACTATTAAAGGCTTTTTCTACAAACACTGAAAGTGAAGAATAAATGTTGTTAGAAGATCAGTCTTCTAACAACGGTGATATTCTCTACTTCTATAAAATTGAAGGCCAGAATAAGAATGAAAATGATCAACCTTTAGACTTATTTGAAAGAAGCCTTGCAATTAGGCAAATTGTTATCAAATATGCTGAAATTAAAGGTAGGCTTATAGGTAAATGTAGACAAAAGTTTGGCATCAGTATTGTTTAAAAATTCCAGATATTTTACTGAATTTTTAAATTTATATGCAGACATCTGTACAGACTTTATTTCTCTAGAAGATAAAGGACTTTAGTGTGGTATGAGTTGAATGTAGGAAAGGTGACTTTGTTCAACTAATATTTGCCTGAAATTATATACGTAAGTCTTTGGTAAAATAAGTCATGAACACAACAGAATAAAAACTTTTAGACTATTGGATAATACATCAGTGAGGAGACTTTGAACTGGGAAATATTATTATTGGGTATTAATTTTTTGTTTCCAAAGGAAGACTAAAATATTTTTCAATGAAGCATGGACAAATTAAAAGAATATTATTTAAGGGAAAATACAATGAAAGATCCTATGGGTATAGTTATTGTTCTGATGAGGAGCTAAATGTTAAAATTTCAGTAGTAAATTTGAATCACGGGTTCAAATTTTAATAAGAATATACATATTTATAAAATATATATGATAATTTTCTGAAAACAAGATAATACTTTGGAGTTATAAAACATTTTTTCTAAAATATCTCAAGGTTCTCTTAAGAAATAAATATCAAAATTGTTTTCAGAAATTTTGTCATAAAGAAATTTCAATGTTTGTTTAAAAATACAGATAAAAATTGGGGTGCTTAGGTGGTTCAGTCGGTTAAGCGTCTGACTTTGGCTCAGGTCATGATCTCATGGTTCGTGGGTTCAAGCTCCGCATCATGCTCTGTGCTGACAGCTCAGAGTCTGGAGCCTGCTTTGGCTTCTGTGTCTCCCTTTCTTTCCACCCCTCCCCTGCTCCTGCTGTCTCTCTCTGTCTCTCAAAACCAAATAAATGTTAACACACACACACACACACACAACGTATAAAAATAACACAAATCCCCATAACAGCAGAAATAACCAATATTAAATATTATATTGTGGGTCTTATTCTTAAAAATGCAACCATGTATTTTTTTTTTAATTTAAGATCAGCATTATCAAGACTAATATTGTTAATAGGATTCTCCCCCTTTTAGGATATTATATGATGAGTGCTTGCCCACTATATTTCTGAAACATAATTTTGAGTGATTCCTGAAGATCTAGGGAAGAATAATAAATTTGAAAAATATGCATTAGTTTAGTTAACAAATGTCCACAAATAAGAGTATATGTCATCCATCCAATAAATAATTTTCAAGGTTTTTATATTGTTTTTGGAGTCACAAAAACATCTAAAGATAGACAATAATTTATCCATAACTCTATCACAATGTGTAATTGCCATTAATTTTTGATATATTTCTTTCTTTTTTAATGTTTATTCATTTTTGAGAGAGAGAGAGAGAAAATGAGCAGGAGAGGGTCAGAAAGAGAGGGAGACCCAAGAATCCGAAGCAGACCCTGTGCTGTCAGCACAAAACCCAATGCAGGGCTCAAACCCTCAAACCGTAAGATCACGACCTGAACAAAGTCAGACACTCAATTGATTGAGCCACCCAGACGCTCCCCCATACCTTTTTCTTTTAATGTTTGGCATATTTCTAATATCCCTGATAATCACATGTGTAAATATCCTCAACAAAACATTAGCAAACCAAATTCAATAATACATGAAGGATCATATACCTTCGATTAAGTGGGATTTATTCCAGGGATGCAAGGATGTTTCAACATATACAATCATTGTGATATATCACATTAATAAAATGAATTAAAAATCATATTACCATCTTAATAGATGCAGAAAAGGTATCTGACAAAATTCAATATCCGTATATGATCAAAACTCAACAAAATGAGTATGGAGGAAATGTACTTCAACATACTCAGGCACGCAGCTAACATACTCAATGATGAAAAGCTGAAAGCTTTAAAATGAAAGCCATGAAAAGAGTAAAATCTTGCCATTTGTAACAACATAGATAAATCTTGAGGGTATTATACTAAGTGAAATAAGAAAGGCCGACAAAGACAAAAACTGTATTGTCTCACTTGAATGTGGAACCTCAAAATCACAAAAAAATGAACAAAAACAACCAAAACCAAGGTAATATATATACAGAGAACAGATTGGTGGTTGCCAGATGTGGGAGGCAGGATGTGGGCAAGTGGCTAAAAGGAATCAAAAGGTACAAACTTCTAGGTATAAAATAAATAACTTTATGGAGGTGTAATGTACAGCATGGTGACAATAGTTAGTAATATATTGCATATATGAAAGTTGTGAAGAAGTTAAATCTTAAAAGTTCTCATCACAAGAAAAAAATTTGTAACTATGTCTGGTGATGGATATTAACTAGACTTACTGTGGTGATCATTTTACAATATATAAAAATATCAAATCATTGTATCACCTGAAATCATCAAATCACCTAAAACTAACATAATATTGTATGTCAATTATACTTCAATAATTAAAAAAAACATTGAAAAAATTTGTTTTGGCATTTTTCTTTCCATAATTTTCATGTTTTTTTATCATGATAAATTATATATTGTATATAATTTTTGTACCCTTTTTTCATATGCTTGCTTCTTTTTATATGTTGTCAATGAAAAAACCAAAACATATTTAAAATATACTCAGGTAAAAATTATAGTTGGGTATTTCAATATCCCCCTATAAGCAAATACTAAAAATACTCTAAAGAAAATCACCAAGGACACAGAAGATCTGAACACCACCACCTAATCACAGCAGAATACATATTTTTCTTAAGCACCCATGTAAAAGTCACCTATACAGACTATATTGTGGGGCATAAAACAAACCTCAACACAATTGAAAACACTGAAATCATTCAGAATATATATTTTTGGACCGTAATGGGATCAAAACTCATCAATAGAAAAAAAAAATCCACTTTGAAAGTGGGCAAAAAACATGAACAGACATTTCACCAAGAAGGACATACAGATGACAAATAAACACATACAAGATATTTGACAGTTTACTGTTCACCATCATTAATCATTAGAGAACTGCAAATTAAAACTGCCAATTATAACCACAGAATGGATAAAATAAAAAATAGTAATGATACCAAAAGCTGAGAAAGCTGAGAAACGAGATCATTCACACTCTGATGACAGAAATGTAAAATGGTACAGCTACCTGAAAAAACAATACGGCAGTTTATTTTTTTCTTTAAAAAATTTTTTTTTCATGTTTAATTAGTTTGAGAGAGAGCGAGAGAATGTGCACATGTGTGCACAGGCAGGGGAGGGGCAGAGAGAGAGAGAAATCCCAAGCCGGCTTTGTGCTGTCAGTGCAGAGCCAATCACAAAAACTGAGATCATGACCTGAGCTGAAACCAAGAGCCTGATGCTTAACCAACTGAGCCACCCAGGTGCCCCCAATATGGCAGTTTCTAAATAAACATGCAACTACTATACAGCTCAACAATTGCACTCCTGGGCACTTATCCTAGAGAAATTAATGTTCACAAAAATCCATACGTGAATGTTTACAGAACTTAATTCGTATCAGCCCCAAACTGCAAGTACCCTAGATGTTCTTCAATGGGTCAATGATTTAACTGTGGTACATACATACGATGGATGAATGGATATTATTTTGCAATAAGAAGAAAAAAGAGTGATACAACAACTTAAATGCATTACTAGAAAATTATGCTGAATGAAAAAAAGCCAACCCCAAAGGGTTACATACTTTATTATTATATGGCAGAATTATAGGAAAAGAGAACAGATTAATGATTGTGAGGGATTGATTAGTGGTTAGTGATGGGATGGGTGTTGCGGTTATAAAAGGCCAATAGAACAAACAGCATTATATCTTGACTTTGGTGGGCGAATACATGCATCTTACAAATCTTAAAACTGCATAGAACTAAATACACACAATACACACACATGAGTACAAGTAAAACTAGAGAAATCTTAATAATGGTAGATTGTATCAATTCTAATACTCTGGTGGTGATATTGTACTATATTTTGCAAGATCTTACCATTGAGAAAAACCGTATAAAGAATACATGGGATCTCTGAATTATTTCTTACAACTGCATACAAATGTACAATTATCTCAATGTAGTTTAACTAATGAATTATCATGTTAGTATTTATGTCTCTCTAATTTTTCCCTCCCCTGCCTTCTTTTTAGCACACTTATAATCATGTTTAACTGGGGTTTTGAAAGATAAATCATATCTGAGGGACTTTCCTATAGGGCTTTTTTTTCTGCATCAAATTATAGACTGATTCCTATAATGAGGAACAATAACGCATAATGAGGTTTGCTCTGAAGTTTTATTCAGAAGCCATTGTGAAACGATGCATCAGTCCTTCCACATTCTCATCATTGTGGACTCTTTGAGGACATTTGCCATGAGATGAGGGCTGTGTTTAATGACAGGAATCACAAGGGGAAGTTGGCAAGTTCTTTTGTATAATGAGCTCATTATTTATTTTTTTTCTTAATCATCTTTCAGTTTGCTAGCACCCACTTCCAAGTAGTTTTTTTCCAAGTAATTTTTTCAAGAGGGGTTATGTGAATGGTAACTTTTCTGAGCTAGTGCACAGCTGAGAATGTATTTTTGTTAACATTACACATGCAAATTAACATGGCTGAATATACATTTCTTGACACATGAAATGAATGTTTCTCTGTAAATACATAGTTCTCCATTTATATTCTTGTATTTAGCAGGCAGAGAAGAAAAAACATAGCACTTTTAAAAAATGAAACCAGATATAATTTTTAAAAACTTCCTGTATTGAAATTTCTTCCTTTTCCTCAAGCATGTTGTATTTTTTCTATCTTCTTATAATTCAAAATATTGCTATCATAAGTTCAGATGTATTCTGTTCTTATCTACTTTACCTAGAAAGAGATACGTTCTTTGTGTTTCCATACTCAGTTTTGTTTAACTTATGAAACTTTTCTTCAGTTACATCTTTGATTATTGGTCTCATCCTAACTGCTGTGTTTTCTTTCTTAAGAAAGTAATTCTTGTGTCTTATGTCTCTACTCTTTAGGTTTTCTGATTTTTTTTTTTTTTTTTACCTCTTCATTCTAGGAGCATCTCAATATTGACTGCCATGTCATTGGCTTTATTTTCCTCATTATTAAATTCTACTTCTTTTTACAAAAGCAATACTAGTGATAACAAATGAAAGTATTTAAATAGTACTTAAATAATTACAAGCAATGTTCTAAGTGTTCTCCCTCTATTACCCCATTTAATAATCACAATATGAAGCACTATTTTCATGCCCATTATCTTAGTTTAGGATGCTATGATAAAATACCATAGACTGGGTGGCTTAAGTATCCAACAGTCAGCTCTCACAGTTCTTAAGACTGAGAAGTCCAAGGGGCACCTGGGTGGCTTAGTCGGTTAAGCGTCCAACTTCGGCTCAGGGCACGATCTCACGGTCCGTGAGTTCGAGCCCCGCGTTGGGCTCTGGGCTGATGGCTCAGAGCCTGAAGCCTGCTTCCGATTCTGTGTCTCCCTCTCTCTCTGCCCCTCCCCCGTTCATGCTCTGTCTCTCTCTGTCTCAAAAATAAATAAACTTAAAAAAAAAAAAAAACTGAGAAGTCCAAGATCAGGGTGCTAGTATGGTCCAGTTCTGCTGAGGCCCTCTTTCTGATAGTAGACTGGCTGACTTTTCATTGTAACCTCACATGGCAGAATGGCAGATAGCCAGAGAACTCACTGGGGTCTCTTCTGTAAGGACACTAATCCCATTAGTGAAGGCTGTACCCTCATAACCAAATTGCCCCCAAAGGCTCACCTCCTAATACCATCACCTTGGGTATTAGGCTGCAACATATGAATTGTGGGGGAGGGGTGGATATAAACATTCGGTCCATAAAGCTCATTTCACAGATGAGGAAACTGAAGTTAAGAGAGTTTAAGTAATCTGCTCAGGCTACAGAATTAGTAACTGGGAGTTTTACCTAGATGTCTGGCCCTAGACTCTGTGCTTTTAATCACCATACTAGTGCTACACAATGTCATTCCATGAGCTACTGATGTATGATGAAATAGGAAAGAAACAGAGAATAAATATTCAGAAACTTCTATACCAGTTCAACAGAGAAATATTGTATCTGTTGAATCTCATAATAAAAAAAGTAGGTTTTGTATTTTTGTCTTATTTTCACTTCACATTTTCCTAGTAATTCATTTTTACTGTATTTAGTAAAGATCAATCCACAACTGATTGGGAGAAAAACAAAATGAAACAACTGGTTCTTCACCACAGATAGTGAAAAGAACTCTCTACTAAACTGTTAGAAATTTAGGTAATTAAGAAGTCATAAAGAGAAAAAAAACATTCAAGTTCTATTATTTAAAAAATGATTAAAAGAATAAAAATGGTTACTGTTAGATATTTGTATGGGTCTATCAGTCCTTACCCTTCAATTTACAAAAATTATATTTCTCATTATCCATATTATGTAACCTGATTTTTTGTTTCTTTCTTTGAATATATAATAGACATTAATGAATACAGATGTATACCATATTTTTTTGGGTGGTGGCACAATTTTACTAGATCCCCATACAATATTTTCTCCAGTGAGAAATTTCTCTAATGGCATTGAAAGTTCTCAGAGCCATAAATAATGTACATTGAACAGCCTTGTATATACATCTTTGCCCACACATTTGATTATTTCCAAATTGTTATATTCTATATGTCATTATGTTTTCTTACATACTGGAACTGCTGAGTCAGGAGTATACATCACAATCCAAAAAAAACACACTTAGATTATAAAAGTGCTCTTTCAGAAAAGTTTTTAAATGTTTACTTATTTTTGAAAGAGAGAGTGAGTGGAGGAGGGACAGAGAGAGAGGGAGTCAGAGGATCTGAAGTGGGCCTTGCACTGATAGCAGTGAGCTGGATGTGGGGCTCGAACTCACAAACCATGAGATCATGACCTGAGATAAAGTCAGACACTTAACTGACTGAGCCACACAGACACCCCTAAATTTTATTCATTTTTAAATTGGGCTGTTCTAATTCTTCTTTTTTTTTTTCAACGTTTATTTATTTTTTGGGGGACAGAGAGAGACAGAGCATGAACAGGGGCGGGGCAGAGAGAGAGGGAGACACAGAATCGGAAACAGGCTCCAGGCTCTGAGCCATCAGCCCAGAGCCTGATGCGGGGCTCGAACTCACGGACCGGGAGATCGTGACCTGGCTGAAGTCGGACACTTAACCGACTGCGCCACCCAGGCGCCCCAGTTCTAATTCTTCTTGACCTATTTTTATTTAGTAAATATATAATTTGATTCCTTTCCAAATATGTAATCTGAGTTATGCTTATCATGTTTTTGTATCAGGTTTATGCTAGCTTTGTAAAACAAACTAGAAAGATTCCTATCTTTTCCAATGTTGTGGAATGTTCTGAAATAAATAGTTGAAAAAAATTTGAACCCAGTTCCTTTCACCTCTTTTTTCTTATTTGATTATTATTCTGTTCAGATTTTCAATGTTTTGCATCAATTATATTAATTTATATTTTCGTAGAGAATTATTAGTTTCACTCAGATTTTAAAATCTGTCATTACAGTGAAGAACATTATATTCTTAGAACATTTTAAATGTCTGTGTTATTAGTGGTGTCATTTCTTTCATTATCTGTACCATGTAGCTTTGTTTTGTTTATTCTTGGCTAGAATTGCCAGAAGTTTGACTATTTTGTTTTCCCTAAAACCAACAAACTCTTAATTTATTAATTCTCCTATTCTGCTTTCTAATTTATTGATTTTGGTTTTTATGTTGGCTATTTTTTCTCTCTTGCTTTCCTTTCATTTTGTTTTTCTTTCTGTTTTTCCTGCAGTTCTTTCACTAACTTTCACTTTGTTTAGCTAAATACATAGTTCATTTATTTTAGTTTTTCCTACATGTAAGTTTGTTGTATGCTTCTGTGATTCACTCAGGAAAAAAAAATCATAGCTTTTATTTCCATCTCTTTGCCAACAGCTATTTAAGACACTGTGGGCTTATTAGTATTCTTTTTTTTTTCTTTGTAAAGTTTATTTATTTATTTTGAGAGAGAGAGAGAGAGTGCAAACACAGGAGGAGCAGAGAGGGAGAGAGAGAAACCTAAGCAGGATCCGCACTGTCAGCAGCATGACACCCAATGCAAGGACTGTGAGATCATGACCCAAGACGAAATCAAGAGTCTGACCTTAACCAACTGAGCCACCCAGGCACCCCAGTATCCTTTAAAACTTTACTACTTACTTCGCTTAGTTACTTATAAGACTAAAACTTTTTTACATTTTTGTTAGTCATTTATATTTCATTATTGATGGATTCTCTACTCAGATCCTTTACACTTGTATGGTCTTCAATGTTCTCACTATTTTTCTTGTTAATTTCTATGAGCTCAGTCATAGAAGCCTGGTGTTTTGAAATGTTCTGCATTTCTTTTCCCATTCTACAGATTTAAACTACTTCAGAGAACTGCTTCTATCCCATGTGGTAGCCCTTTCAAGATACAGATGTTACAACTGCATAAGTGCAGTGTTGAGAGATCTTTTTTTGCTACAGAGAACAACTGTGTGTCTGAGAATAAAGTCAATCTAGAAAGAGTGGAGCCAAAAATAGAGAAAGTGAAAAGCCCAACAGTGAATCCTGAAGGTATTCTCTTGAATCAAAATATGAAAGATAATTTTAAGACGTGGTATTCTCTGATTAATTTTGAAAAAGTGAGACTAGGGGACTGGAAGAAATAAAATTATAAAAAAATAAAAAATTAAATTGCAAAATGAATTTTAAACTAGAAGCAATAAGTAAAGAATAAGTTACAAAATCAAGTCAGAAATGTGGACAATTTCTAAAAATATGAAAGATATTAAAGACTCCATCACTAATGAATTTTGATAATTTCTAAAACATTTGTTAAGTATATAGTTACATTTAACTTAGTATCTCCATGAAGTAGATAAAATAATTTGCCTCATTTGACAGGTGTTAAAGCCTATGCTGAAAGAGCTCTAATGATTTGCCCAGTTAGTAGCAGAGGCTAGAACTGGTTTTTTAAAATTCTTTTATTTTAATTAATTAATTTATGTATTTATTTTTAGATTCAAATCAGTTACATATAGTGAAGTATTAGTTTCAAGAATAGAATTTAGTGATTCATCACTTATATATAACAACCAGTGCTCATCATGACAAGTGCCCTCTTCGATGTTCATCACTCATGTAGCCCATCTCCCCATCCACCTCCCTCCATCAACCCTCAGTTTGTTCTCTATGTTTAAGAGCCTCTTATGGCCCCTCTGTTTTTACCTTATTTTATTTTCCTTCCCTTCCCCTATGTTCCTCTGTTTTGTTTCTTATATTCCTTAAATGAGTGAAATCATATGGTATTTGTCTTTTCTGACTATTTCACTTAGCATAATACACTCCAGTTCCATTCACGATGTGCAAATGGCTACATTTTATTCTTTTTGATTGATGAGTAATATTCCATTGTACGTATATACCACATCTTCTTTATCCATTCATCAGTACTGATTTTTTTTTATTTTTTTATTTTTATTTTTTTTTTAATTTTTTTTTCAATGTTTATTTATTTTTGGGACAGAGAGAGACAGAGCATGAACAGGGGAGGGGCAGAGAGAGAGGGAGACACAGAATCGGAAACAGGCTCCAGGCTCCGAGCCATCAGCCCAGAGCCTGACGCGGGGCTCGAACTCACGGACCGCGAGATTGTGACCTGGCTGAAGTCGGACGCTTAACCGACTGTGCCACCCAGGCGCCCCCTGATTTTTTTTTTAAATGGGATGTTTTCTTTTCTCTACATCTGGCTCATTGTCCTAAATTATTCTGTCCACTACATTTTTTTTTTAAATTTTAGTACCTAGCACCTCTGTTAGACATCGTGTAGACTTTCTCATTGCAACTTCCAATGAATTTTTTTTTTTTTTTGGAAAATATGTTTTCTGGATTCCACCTGAGTTTAATGCTTCCCTTTCTTTCATACCATGTACAATATTTCCAAAGGCCTGTCTCTGTATAAGAGACTGGTCCAAGTAAAATGTTTGCTTGAGATTGGTTGGTGGCTTCTTCTTGGCTGCCTCTGTAGTTCACTGTGGTGCTGTTAGAACTTCACATAGAATTGTCCTTCCCAGGAGAATTGGAAGGGAAAATGAAATAAAACCAAATCTAACCTCCAGAGTTCACTGCTTTTTCACCTCTTCTCATCAACTTCATATCTCAAGGTGAAATAAATTACTGCTTGTCAATTTCCATTTCTCAAATGCTAAAGTGATTAACACTTATGCATATACATTAAAAGAGAGGTATTAATAGTGGAATTACGGGATGAAATAGCACTGAGAATCCCCCAAATGAGCCCTTGACCAAAGCTGGGGACTGCTAGCATTCTAGTTACAAAAGCCCCTGTGTCTCTGAGTTGGGAATGCAATAGATACAGACAACAATCCACTTTTTATCATCTGTTCTTCCTTTTGTTTTTTTGAAATTCCACCTGGTGTCTAGCACATTTTTGCAATTATTTTGTGTTTTAGAAATCTCTTCGTCTGGGTTAATGCATCTGGAAGGCAAAAATTTAGGCACAACAGCTAACCACCATCTTAGCCTGCAAATCTTTAAATGAGATCTTTAAAATTCCTTTTAGATACCAAACTAGATGTTCACTACAAGGGTCTCATTACTAATAGTTTTACATATCAATAAATATCTTTTTACACTCCTTTAACAGAGTGGAAAGAAGCTCTACACTATAGAACAACACCCATTGGTTTTAAATTTTCTATCATCTTATTACATAAAAGAGGAATGAATCAGAGAGCTCATCACTTGTAACTTTCCACATGGTGCCACATAGATCTACTAAAGTGTCTCCCTGGGAGAGACAGAGTGTGTGGGGCTAAGAGATGCGGAGAATTATGTTCACACATCAGCAGACTTAAAAGTACCATCAGGGTTTCAGGAGCAATGCTTTTCAGCCAAGTAGGCCACTATGTGACCTCTATTAAATTTATGGGAATTGGAGAAATGAGGTTACTCCCTAGGTGACAAGCTGTTGAATGACAGTAAAAAGTAATTAATCACTCCTACTCCTATTTGTTAAAATAGCTATGCTTCAGTACCCCCCACCCCCAGGTAGTCTTTCAAATAGAGGTGTGGCCAGAGTAGGCTTATTCCACTGTGTTTCACCTTGATCTGACCAGCCAGCAATATGCTTATGCTCTGGAGCATGTAGATGATACACATTAACCTTCAGATTTTTTTCCAGGAATACCCCTAAACTCCAGCTATCTGATGTGTAAAGCAGAGCAGAAGCATGGTAGGAGTGAAATGGATTAATACAATAAATCTTCCTTCACTCTTGCCCCTGCATTTTAGCTCATAAATGCAGTGATTTTAAAATAAAGATAATGTTAGTAACACGCTTGTTTTAAGTTATTTATATTATAAAGTGAATATGGTATTATACACAAACTCATCTCTTGCACAATAATTACAGCTAGCATTTATTAGTGCTGGCTATGTGTTTAGTATTGTCCTAAGCTCTTTATACAGAGTGTCCCATTAAATATTATCCTTTATATATGGTATCTTATGATTTCCAATTTTCTGATAAGAAAATTAGGTTTAAGAGAGCATGCCAACTTATCAGACGGTAAGTTCTGGAGCTATGATTCAAATTCAGATCTGCTGTCTCACCTAGACCCTGTATTCTTTAGATAGTATGCTCCTCAACTGGCCATTAATGTTAATCACAATCAAATCCTAGAAGGACGAGTGTGAATCCCAACGGCTTAACTTAATTAACACTGCTGTTTTATTTATGACTACTTCATTCATATTCATATATTCAGTGATACATATCTATATTTATGTCTATATCTCACTGGACTACCATTAAGTAAAGAGTAGGATAGGGAAAACAGGCAGGAAAAAAGAGAGACAGGTCAACATTTATTGAGCAACCTGGTAAGACACTTTTATATACGTGAATCACTTAATTCCTACCATCACCCATTTTATAGACAAGAGTTGACTAATTCAAGAAGCAGGTTGACTAATTCAAGGAGGCTAGAACAGGCAAAAATGTAGAGAAGAAGGACTAGATAGTGCATGCAAATAAGAAAAGGAACAGATGGTGAAGGTGCTATAGGGAGAAAAGGAGCACAGTTCTTGTTAAGATCACAGGGGTCCTTGTCTGGGGTCCAGTGATGAAGGCCTAGGCAGGTAGCAGGGAGAGGGATGGGCCAGTTGTTAAGCCAGAACTACCAATTTCCTAGGCATGGGAGTTTCTGGTCTACTCTTTCACATCCTTTGCTGAATAATAGTAAAATAAAAATTAATATTTTGAGAACATTTGATAATAACTGTGATTTTGTGGGACCCTTGGTCTTAATATATAAACTGCAGATTTATTTATTTTCCAAGTTATATTCATGTTAATTAAATGGTTTTCATAACCTCATTTTGTTTAAGTGGGGAAAGCTGGGCAGTCTGAGAGGGTATGTTTTCCTTGGAAATGTTGGGATAACTATATAAGACAAGTGATATATCAAAAAACTGTATGCTTTTGAAGACATAGTTTTCAAGAATTTAAGAATTAAGGGAATAAAAAACCCAATAATCCACAAATTCAATGCCCTAAGACACATCACTTGATTTCACTCTCTTGTTCTCTTTCAGTTATCATGGACATTTATAGCAGTATTAATTATTTTGGAGCAAACTCTGATGGAGCTGTATATGAGTCAGCAATTGCCATGAAAACACTGCAAAACAAACCACCCCAAAATTCCCTGGTATGCAACAGTATGCAATTATTTCTTGTTAACATATCTGCAGGTTGACTAAGGTTGGCCAGACCAGGATGTATTCAGGTAGTCTCGGCTCTAAGATGATAGTTAATTCCAGGCTAACTAGGAGTTGTAACAGCAACCATTGGAAACATATTCTATCATAGAAAAGACAGCAATAGAAGGGGGTAAGAGAACTAGGCAAACACATTTAAAGCCTCGCTCATTTTAGGTCCATTAACATTCTATTGGCCAAAGCAGGTCACATGGCCAAGCCCAACATGAAGTGCTGATACCATGGCTAGGGTGAGGATGTATAATGCTAGGAAGTGGATGGGTTTGGGAGTGAACAACTGGGACCAATAACTTAATTTACTATAAGCAGAGAAATAGATGTCTCTAAAAATTTCTTTTTCAAATTCCTCAACCATACATTCGCTTGTGAAAGTGTGCAATGTGGGTTATGACACATGATAAAAATCTAGGGCTCTACTACTATTGTTCTTCCTTTTCTTTTTATTTATTTATTAAAAAAATTTTTTTTAATGTTTATTTATTTTTGAGAGACACAGAGGCAGAGTGTGAACAGGGGAGGGGCAGAGAGACAGAATCTGACAGGATCCAGGCTCCAGGGTCTGAGCTGTCAGCCCAGAGCCCAACGCGGGGCTCGAACTCACAAGCCATGAGATCATGACCTGAGCTGATGCTCAACCGACTGAGCCACCCAGGCGCCCCTCTTCCTTTTCTTTTAATACCACAAGTTCCTTCAAGGCAGAAATTGACAACTCTAAATTTTATGTTCTACAGAATGTTAAAGAGTTAAAATAATTCTCAGATCAAATAAGCTTGTGATATGCTTGACTACCAGACTACTAAAACTATCCAACATACTAATGCATATTGCAAATATCTAAGGAAGATGTGGCATACAATATTTTACACATTTATTTAACCACAGAATCCCCTTCCTGCAACAAACTTATTTTATTTAAAAAGAACATCTTAAGGCTCTACTTTTGTGGAATTCATTTTGGGAAATGCTGTTTGTCCTAAGGCAACTTCCATGTTTCTTACTTCTTATTTCAGATGAGGCTGGCATCTGGTTAATACCCCACTTTTAAGATAAATTTTTCTATTTTTAATGCTTATTTACTTATTTTGAGAGAGAGAGAGAGAGAGAGAGAGAGAGAGAGAGAGAGCGCGCGCGCAGGGGAGGAGCAGAGAGAGAAGAGAGAGAGAATCCTAAGCAGGGTCCATGCTGTCATTGTGGGGCCCAGTGTGGGGCTCAATCCTACAAATTGTGAGATCATGACCTGAGCCAAAACCAAGAGTTAGATGCTTAACTGACTGAAGCACCCAGGAACTCCAATATAAAATGTTTTAAAAAGAATTTGAGGAGTACACTTATAAAGAGCACTGAGTAATGTATACAATTGTTGAATCACAATATTGTACACCTGAAATTAACATAACAGTGTATGTTAACTATATTGGAATTAAAATTTTAAAAAAACGATAAAATTAAAAAAAAAGAATTTGAGGACAGGAAGCAGGTTTAGCATATGTGAGCGCAAGGCAATATAATTGTATTATTGATAAAGTCTGGTATACTCTATTTCAATTTACCCAGGTTACCTATGTTACTTTTAAGTTAGTCAAATCCAGGTATGTCTTACTGTCCTTTAGAATTTCCTTTTTAAACATTTCAGAAATATTTATGTACACATTTAAAGTATGCTAGCAATTAGTGTTTGTGGATGCCAAGAAATTTCTATTTCTAGGCCAAGGAAGAATGGAGTTCTGAGGTCATTTAATCCATACTGTTATGTTAGGTGTTAAATTCTGATTAGTATAAAATTTTTAAAAAGTCAGCAATACCAGTGGATATTTTCATCTCAGAATGCATGTTTAAATTAACACCTGTATATTATGCTATGAAGAATAACACTTAAAAAAAAAAGCACCCATGAGGCTGGGACAGTTTTAACTCAGTAGAAAATATTTTTTACACTGTAAGTTTTTATGGACTGTTATAAATCTGAAAAAAGTGATTTTAAACAGCTGAGATTTTATAGCCACTCAGGGATAATAAAAAGTTTGAAGAATATATTACATTATGTAGATGAGGGGAATATATTAGTCAATATTGTGACTTTTTAAGATTTTTCTCTTAAAATAAAGAAAATTATTCACTAATCTTTCAGGTAAAATGTCAGTATGTTTTTGCATAATCTCTCTCTTATCAATATATCCTAATGTTCAAAAAACAAAACAAAACAAAACAAAACAAAACGTGGTATAATATCTTCTGGGAGTAGTAAATCTCAAGCCCTCCCACATAGCAGGGCAATACATGGTCCCTGATTATAAAAGGCCACAAACTCTTCACAATATTTAAAAAGATTTTTTGAAGAGCAGCTCAACAGTTAATCCTGTACTGCTAAAAATATTTGAACGGGAATCTGGACTTTCTATAATACTTCTATACATTATCTTAGTTTTCTTCATTGAAGCTCTAAAAGGCAGATCAGGCAGGTACTGACTCCCATTTTGTGGGTAATAAAACTGAGATTCAGAGGGATCTAGTGACCTGTCCAGGGTCACTCAGTTCATAAATAGTTGAACAAGAAACTAAAAATAATTCTTCTGTTTCAAATTCAGTGCTTTCCCCCATCTTTGTACACTTTTTCCGAGATGTTTTATTCACACCATTTTCTTCTGATTCCAAGTATATTATATGGTTCATATTATAAATTAGACTTCATCTCTCTCTCTCTTATGACTTTAGTCATTGGAAGTGGTAGAAGGGGTGGGAATTTAGAAAAAAAAGTATTGTTTTCAAATTTAAATATTTTAGGAGAAAAGAGGCATAAAAGAAATAAGGAAATCTGAATTCCTGAAAGAGATTTTGAAATAATATTTATGGATCTATGAAGAGAAAACTAAGTTTTTATAGTACATGGAAGTCATTCCTCCATACAAGGATAAAACTTTATTTAAAGTGCAACCATTGAAGTTTCAATGTAAAAGCAGCCATGCTGTTTCCCAGAGTTGGTGGTGAAACATAACAGAAAGCAATACTTTTCCTACAGAACTAATCAGGATTTCAAGGGATGTGAGAACAGGTGATAACTTATTTTGATGGCTCTCAGTCCAAGTGCATAAGAAGGGAAAGATTACTTTCTTTCTCATCAACTAATACCTTTATATCAGAGTCTCCTAAAGGCTCTGTGAAAATGTTTTCCATTTCTGAAAGGGAAAGATTCACCCAGACAAATAGGAAGTGAGTTTCTGTACTGACTTCACTTAGAAAAAAACAGGTTTAACAAGAAGACATCCATTCCCATCTCTTGTTTGCCTCTATGCCTATGCTAACAGTGGCAGCCCCTAGGAGAACATGTATGAAGGACGAAAAAGTCATTTCTTTTTTTTTAATGGTTATTTTTGAGAAAGCACAAGCAGGGGAGGGGTAGAGAAAGGGGGACAGAAGGTCTGAAGTGGGGTCTGCAATGACAGCAGTGAGCTGATGTGGGGCTCGAATTCACAAATGCTGAGATCATGACCTGAGTCGAAGTCAGCCACTCAACTGACTGAGCCATCCAGGTGCCCCATGAAAAAATTGTTTCTACCTCAATATTTTGGTTAGTCACATGGGAGGGGAAACACTCAGGAAGAAATGTGATCATTGTTAACATTTCCAAAATGAGTTATGTTATAATGTGACTTAAATTTGTTAACATTTCTTTCACAATAGCAAGTATTCTTGAATATTTACATATGCTATGAATTGAGCTTTACTTATATTACTGTATGAAATAGGTACTAATATTACTTTCACTTTATAGATACAGAACTCAGGCAGTACCTAAGTTTAAATAACTCCCTCATTGTCACAAAGCTGTGGTCAACAACTAAACTTAGATTCAAACTCACATAACTCAGAGCCCAGAGGCAGTTCACTTAACCACTGCATTCTGAAATACTTTGATATTTAAGTACTGACGGCAACTACTACTGCTGTACTATAGTACTGGTTCTGAGACAGGATTGTATACATCTTTCTATAGGAATTTGCTCCTTTCAGTTACAGTCATTGGTTTACAAATTGCCCCCCCCCCCCCACATGGAAGGCAAGGGAAGACTGAAGAAAGAGGCAAACCACTCCAGATTGGGAGGTGGCAGGTTTAACAAGTAAGGGAACTTACATACAAAGCTTGTCTTTGGCAGCCTCAGGATCTGTGTACCTGCCTGCCAGAATCTTAAAAGTTTATATAGAGACCTTAATGGGGTTCAGTCACATATTTATTCCAGATGGTTTCAACAACACATTACACCCTCAAGGTTGCATCCTTGAAACAGCTCCAGTTATGAGAACAGTGAGCAGAATGTACATTCCAAGGACAGGGGTGGGTGTGAGGAGCCTCTGATTGCTTGGGTCCAGCTTCTGGGTCAGCTGGAGGTCACATCCTTTTGATGGCCTCCTTCAAGACGACGAAGTTAAAAGGATAGATGTGTTGAGAAGAAAGAGTTAAAAGCATTTTTTAGGATGGGGAATTCCTTGAATAAAAACATACCAGTTGGTTAAACAGAGTTAAAGACTCCACCAACTAGAAACATGTACTGATTCTGATTTTCGCTACTGCCACATCATATTAATTGTAGACTATACCTGAGTGGTTCTGATCATGTAAAATCATTTCAACACTAAAAATAATATTGAAAATAGCACCAATGCCCAATGACCAGAAAGGAACGATGATATCAAGTATCCATTTTAACTCAGAGACTTCCCAGTTGTCAGATTTGCACATTATCTTAGTCACTTTTTACTGCCAAGAAGTGATATCAGAACAAGCCAGATGAATGAGAATTGCTTTTCCCTTAATTAGTATTGCAGATCTTCCTTCAGGCTCCTTGTGAGCTCTGATGCCATGTCACTGTCCAAAAACACCCAATGAACAGCTGTATACTCTCTCCAATGCCCAACCTTTTAGACTGTCTTCCGCACTAGTCTTTGCTGATGATGAATAGATGGAAACAGGTCTGCAGATGAGGAGGAAATCTTCATGGCATGATTTCCCATCTATTATAATTATACTAGTTACAAGAACTTGGAGAAGTTTGTGGCACAAACCCGTTTTGCAACTCTTGCCTGCATGTGATGCCTAAAAATGTCTATTATTAATGTCACTCTGAAAATGTTTTAGTTTGTTAAGGAATTTCTCTAGGTGCCCAAATTTATAAAGTTACTGTCTGAAATATGATACTGTCAACGAGTGACAGTGAGTTGATTTAGACAGGGCAGAAGTTCAAGTGCGATTCTCTGTATTTCTTGTGAGCTTGACAAGTCACAAATATCTTATACGCAGTCCTCATTATCACTTGGAATGACTTCTAGGTTCCAGGAGTGCATTATTGATGATATTATGGTGAACATAAATAAGGAAAACCATGTCCATGATGAGCTCGTCATTTAAAATAAGTCAAAAAATTAAAAATATAACAATCTCCAATCCCCTTCTCAAAAATGAAACCCTGTGATCATTGATAAAATAACATATTTTCCTTTATAGAGGGTTACAAAAGTTGCATTTCTCATTTTTTTGAGCATTAGGGAGGAGAAAGTAATGATATTATTATATCTTTTCCGTATGAATTCACTCTACCTCCTCTTTGTAAGATTTTAGTCTGACAAGTTTATTTTTTATTTACTTAAATTTTTTTAAATGTTTACTTATTTTTGAGAGAGACAGAGTGCAAGCGGGGGAGGGGTAGAGAGAGAGAGAGGGAGAGACACACAGAATCTGAAGCAGACTCCAGGCTCTGGGCTGTCAGCAGAGAGCCCAGTGTGGGGCTCAAACCCACAACCGTGAGATCATGACCTGAGTTGAAGTCTGGCATTTAACCAACTGAGCCACCCAGGTGCCCCTATTTACTTTTAAATAGAAATCTTCTTTCATCACTTAGCACGCAGGGTCAACTCAAATAATTGGTATACACCAATAAACTAGTTAGTACATACTGAAGTTGTAACTTCCAATCAATAACACAAAAATGTAAACTAAAATCACTCTTGTTTTCTTCATTAACATACTACTACTCAATAAAGGAGACATTTTTTTTCTACCCAGTGGATAAGTAGCAAACTGTGGTCAATTTCCTAAGCAAAATTATTACTGAAATGTTATTTTTCTGGTTCTTAATTTCTGAAAATGTGAGATTAGTAGTGAGGGTGTATGTAAAGGGAAACAAGCCTGTTTGGGATTAGAACTATTATAGGGTTGTCAGGTTTAGCAAAAAAAATACATGACACCTAGTTAAAACTGAATTTTATATAATGAATAAATTGCTTAGTATAATTATTTCCCATTTATTACTTATACTATACCACACCATAATATACCATGCCATAGCATACCTTAAAGTGTCAAGAATCTTTGTCACTTTTGAGTCAAGAGATTATCTGAGGCTTTAATTTTCTTCCTTTTGATTACCCACTCAAAGTGTGGCACTATATTCAATTTCATTTTCTAGAACAGAAGTTTGGGAGAGGACGAACACATGCCTCGCCTTTTGGCGCTACCCTAAGGTAAGAGATTCCCTGGGGCCAGGCCAGGATTCTTTTTACCAGAACCTACGAGTACCCTTCAGAAAAGAAGAGTCAAAAAAGGTGGAGAAATTCCTCAGAGGACAAGTAGTTAGACATTAGGCAAACACTGGAGAGAGTAAAGAGGCAGGCAAACAAATTGCAGAAATGAATGGAGTGCTTTCCTTCAAGGAGGAGAAACCAAGAATGAGCTTTTCATGTTGAAACTCTAAGATGCTAGGTGATGCCATCTCAGGGCCCTTCACTCATCTGATTGTTCTTTTTGAAACCTACAGTTGTGGACGTAATGGAGATGGAGAGAAAGGAAGATAAAGCAAGGGTGATGAGAAATGAGGCCCAGCAGAGACATACTAGGAAGCCACTGTGGAGAATTTTGTTCTTTTATGAAAACAGTATCTTACAAATGGCTTCTGTTGTCAAAATTATACTTGATGAATAAAGGAACAATCAATTTTAGGCAATTTCTGATCTTGTCAAAGCTTTGAATTTACGTGACGAGGACACCACTAGGCAAATTCTGAATGAATTCCCTGATTTATGAACTTATAAAATGGTACCGTAGGGAGGATCAAAAGCACATGTCTGAAAGCCCTGCCTTCTAGTTAATGTAGGAGAGTTCTGCATAAATATGCCTGGTGTGCAAAAAATTATCAGGGCCTTACATGGTTGGGGAGAAATGAATTATATCTCATACAAGCTTGGAATGAGATACTCTCTGAACATGTACTGTGAGACGGCATCCAGATACTCAAGTGCTCTATTGTAAAACTTGAGTTGAGAAGAAGCCAGAAAGCAACACCAAAACTTCTGTGATAAGATGTCATCTTGTCTTTCCATTACTCATTGTTTAATAACAATCCTTTATCAAATAGTGAATGTCAAAATATTAAAACCTGATCTGCGAATTTCTAGTTTAGAAATATGAGAGAGAGGAAAACACAGAGCAACAGGGAGCAAGAGAATGAATCTGAAAACACAGTAGCTAACAGATGCCTGGCAGTGTCCAGGCAAACAACTTTAAAATAGACTTGTATTCTTACTCGAATTAAAAATGCCATGTGACTTGTTTGTATTCGATTAGCTGTTTGCTCCTCATAGCCAGCCAGGCCAGAACTTCCACCACTACTCTCTTCCTATGCCAAGTTCCTGATTATGTGTTAAGACTGGAGGGTGTAGGGAATGCTACTTGCCTCCAGCTGGTGCAGATTAATAACTGAGACACAGGAACCATTTGGGAGAATAATGAGTCACTTCCTGGTCTAAACATTAGCTCCAGGCGATGGTTGACCAAACAAATACAAAATCATAAAGAGGAAAATGGGGGCTCCCACTGAATCTTGAAAGAAGAATATAGGAGATAAATAAAAGTGTATTTTAACAAGCAGGTAGTAATTTTATGGAACTCATGCCTTCATGATTCGGTACAGAGCAGCAACAACAATGACAACAAACTAGAACAAGGTAAAGGAATTTTTAAAAGTGGTGGAATAAATGGTAATGGTTTTTCTTACTTAAAACTGTTCATTAAAACACCAGAAAAAGCAAAAGAAATGAACATCTGCCAAAATGAGCTGGCTATAAATTTAAGATCTACGTTAAATAATTGAGTGATAGCTGTATTCTTGCCTGCGGTTAAATTTAAAGGGAACACTGCTAGTATTTACCATTTAAGTATGATGTCAGTATTTAGTTCATATAGATAGCATTTATGCTAGCTAGGTATGTTGTAATCATAGAATATTAAGTGTTGAACACAACTGTTTCTTGAATTTCATCAAATGCATTTTTGTCATTTATGAAGATAAGCATATGACTTTCACCTTTAGCCTATAAATGTACCGGATTGCATAAGTAGAATATTCTATGGCTCAGCCTACTCCGCTGGACCGTGATTTGCCCTGACAAGCCTTCAACAACATCCTTATGTAAGTTTAGATCTCCCTGTTAGGTGTCCCCATTGCACCTTGTACCAGGCCTACCCCAACATCAGTAAGGCCTGAGGCAAGAATACAATGAAGGCCCACACATCCCATATGGCTAAATATTCTAAAGCTACAAATCAAGCTAAACAAACCATTAAATAAAATACATTCCATCCTCCTACCTTGACAAATATATCCATCCTCTAAACCACCTGGAAAACTAGGTTCAAATTAGAATTTTCATAATCTTCAGAGTTCTGTGCTGCTAGAACATGCCTTTGGGAGAAGTGGCCCCAGCCCCTTCTCAGTGGTTGTGGCTACTTCTCCTTGCCTTCCCACTCTTGCCTCCATCCAGAGGTGCAAGTGGCTTCTGCACGACCACACATTTCAAACTTTGTTCACAACATCCCCTAAGCATTGGTGGACATATAAGCACAAATACTATCTTCAGCAGAATGGGAAGAGAGAAGTCTGCTCTGGTCTTAGAAGTCGGTTTGAACTGTTGGAACAGGGAATTCTGGTGTTCAGGCTAACCAGAGGTGTGTCTAGTGAGGGTTGTGGGTTCCAAATGGGAATGTCCAGGAAGCTCCACAGATGCTCATGGTCTCTTTACCGGAGGGTCAGAATGGGCTTCTCTGAAACCTGGGGCTAAGGACAGGTCCTTTTTGCTTGGGTCTAAGGATAGTAATGCCTTGGACCATGCAATCATAACACCTATCACAGTTTATTTTCAGTTCTTTACTCCTTGTTAGACTTTAAATCCCATATTGGTTCTTGGATCACCAATTCCTAGCATAGGGCATGGCATCAATGCAGTGTTTATAAATACTTTTGGAATAAAAAAAAATGGTAGTAATTTTCTAATGGGACTATGTTTTTTTTTTTTTTTTTAATTTTTTTTCAACGTTTTTTATTTATTTTTGGGACAGAGAGAGACAGAGCAAGAACGGGGGAGGGGCAGAGAGAGAGGGAGACACAGAATCGGAAACAGGCTCCAGGCTCCGAGCCATCAGCCCAGAGCCCGACGCGGGGCTCGAACTCACAGACCGCGAGATCGTGACCTGGCTGAAGTCGGACGCTTAACCGACTGCGCCACCCAGGCGCCCCGGGACTATGTTTTTTAAAGTATACTTAAAACACATAAAAATTGTAATGTTTTAGGGCTTATTTTTAATTAGAAGTCAAAATTTTGTAGGCTTGAATCTTTTACTATATTGATATAAAACTGGAAATAAATAGCATACGTATAAATAAAACATACACATAGAAACTGAAAAATCCTTTCAAATGATAATGGAGAGAAGGGAATATTTTTAAATATGGCAAGATATTTGGAATGAAAATCTATATGTATATAATATTCCTAATAGCATTTTCTGTAAGAAAGAAAACTGGAAACACTTTAAATCACTACTAATTGGAAAATGGTTATGGGTATATCAAATCGATGGAGTACTATTAAGCAAATGAAATTATAATAATAAAGATTAATGATAGTGTGAAAAAAGTACAATATAATTTAAGTGAAAAAAGTGCAATGCAAAATGTATATCATATATTTACAATAACTTAAAGTAAGCAAGATGGGGAAAAAACAGAAACATGGTAACAGTTACAGCAGAGTGGTAGAATTGTGGCTCAAATTTTTCTTTTAAAAATAGTTTAATAAAGTTATAACAATGCCTCTGTCCAAAAATAAAAAAAAAAACAATTTAATAATATGAAATTAAACCACTTAGCTGTGAGTAGATTTTGAGGGCCATAGTATATATTTTATAAGTTAATTGGCCTGCTTTTACTTAGTTTCTGTTTACCCATGCTCTATACTTTGATGTAGCTTTATTTAGAAAAGTAGATTAACTGAATTTTCTACATACATATGTGATTATATACAATTGTATACATAAAATGAATATTTAATATATTTTTTCATATTTACCTAGATGAATTTAGACACACTGGAGAAAGAACAGAGGAAGGAAACTGTATTGAACTTGAAACTTTTCCTTATAAGGACTTCTAGCCTGGAGAAGACCCAAACTGTACTTCATAAATGCATTAGATGCAAAGTACTATCCTGTAGAAGAGATACAGGATAGTAGATACAGGTCCTGTAGACCACAAACATTCATCATTCATTCACTCATCCATTCAACAAAAGCTTCTTAGGACCTATTACGTTTTAGGATCCAGTGCTAGGTGCTGGAGAAGCAGTGAGCGACAAATGGTACTAGACAGGGGAGTGACCACAAAAGATATTGTGATGTCCTGTTGGGAGAGAGTATCATCAGAGAATGGAACATTCAGAAAGGCAGATTAGAGTGAATTCAGGTTAAACATTTTTCTTAATCAGAGCTGCTCAAAGATGGACAGACCACCCACGATGAAGCAAATTCCTTTTCAGGTTGTATGTCCCACTGGCAATATTTTTAAAAAGTAGATGTGTAATTGGACTAGATGACTTTTCAACTTTGCGGTTCCCTTTATCTCACGCCCAAATGAGAGACAAGTTCTCCTGAGGAGATTGAAGAGACAAAATAAGACTGAAACTATCTCAGTGGAGAATAGGTTTGGACATAGGGAAGAACTTACCTTCAAAGAAATGGTAACTTCAGGTTGTGACGAGAAGTTAGAGGAAACACTGAAAGAGGGTGTGAAAATACACATCTTGTATGGTGCATTCTCTCCTTTAGAGGCAGGAGGTCATATCAGATGGCACTGCAAGTTTTTCTCAGCTTAGTTATTGAAATATTCTTATCTATGGATGGTTGAGAAGACTAGTACCTAATAGGAAGCTTCAGGAAAGAACTGGGAAAGCAGAAGAGGCCATGGAGTTGACCACTGAGATGGAGGGCATGATTGCCTGTATCAGTGAGAGCCATCAGTGAAGAGTCAGGGGCCATTGGTTTCTGCAGGAAGTGAGCCAGCAGAGGCTCTGAAGAGGGGAGTGTCTGTGATTTGAAGGGACCTGAAGAAATGGTGGTGGCAGTTTGTGTCAGGATGTGAAAGGCAAAGGTGAGAAGCTGTCATAGTCGGGTATATTATGGTGAGTGTTGCTGAAATGGGGAGTGAGAAAGGTACAAGTGTGAAAATGATGAGCAAGAGGGAAGGGATTGGGACACCAGGCAGGAGGAATGGGAAGGTGCCAATAAAATGTCGAAGTGTGGCTCCTGGATGCAGCAGTGCAGCCCTTCTTGAAGCACAGCAGGACCTAAGGTGTGGCTGGTTTTGTGAGGTCTGCTTGGAGATTTCTGACCGGAGATAAATTGCAGATCATAATCACAATCCTTTTTTTTCAACTATATTATTTCCTAAAACACCTGCTGTTAACAGGTACTGAAGAATTCCCTCAAACACATTCCAAAACAAAAATAAGACAAAGAAAATGAAATTCAGATTTTAAAAAAGCTACTTATGAGTTAAGACTCTCCAACAAACACTTCATCATGTCATCTTGAGACAGGACTACACATTTTCATCTTTTTTTTTTTTTGCACATGAGGAAACTGAGGCCTAGGGTTCCCAGAGATTAGGTGGAGAGAAGCCAGATTTAAAGTGCAGGTTTTTTATTAAAAACAGAACTACCCTACGACCCTGCAATTGTACTACTGGGTATTTACACAAGGTATGCTGTTTTGAAGGGACACATGCACCCCAATGTTTACAGCAGCACTATCAACAATAGCCTAAGTATGGAAAGAGCCTAAATGTCCATCGATGGGTGAATGGATAAAGAAGATGTGGTATATATATACAATGGAGTATTACCCAGCCATCAAAAAGAATGAAATCTTGCCATTTGCAACTACGTGGATGGAACTGGAGGGTATTACGCTAAGCGAAATTAGAGAAAGACATATGACTTCACTCATATGAGGACTTTAAGATACAAAACAGAGGAACATAAGGGAAGGGAAGCAAAAATAATACAAAAACAGGGAGGGGGACAAAACATAGGAGACTCTTAAATATGGAGAACAGAGAGCTACTGGAGGGATTGTGGGAAGGGGGATGGGCTAAATGGGTAAGGGGCATTAAGGAATCTACTCCTGAAATCATTGTTGCACTATATGCTAACTAACTTGGATGTAAATTTCAAAAATAAATTAAATTAAAAAAAATTTAAAACGGAATAAAAATAAATAAATAAAGTGCAGGTTTTTATACTGCAATTTCTGAATGCCTTCCACCGATGGCTGCAGCATTTTACCTGTCAAGGAAAGCTGCTGCCATTCATCATGCTCCTTGGCAATTTGTAAGTGCTTCTTTTGTCAGCATATTCAAATTGACAAATTTAACAGAGGAGCAGTGATCTATTATGGCACAAGGATATGGTAGAAGTAGGGAGGGTGCTTTGCCTCAGTTTTTCAGGAAAGTTAATGAGGTAAAAATTTCTGAGTGGCAAAGCTGTAATTACTACATATGTAGAGTACAAATACAATCTAGTTGGCTTCTGAGCGACTCTCTTTTATGAATAAACTGCCACCTTTTCCTTGGTCTGACATCATAATGTTGGTCTCAGGATTATTAGATGGGTGGGAAGACACTGATTGCTCACTTTATGTAAGCTCAAAGTTGCTCAAAGAATATGTCTTATTGACATATATCTACTACCAACGCTTCTGCAAATAGAGAATAGGATCTATTTCTTTTTTCTTTCGACCTACTTCATTTTTATCATCAGGTAGTTTAATATAGTTTTATATACTTGTAGCCTTCTTTGCCCTTAAAACTAGAAACATAGTAATTATCAGGTTTGAGAATTCTTGCCCTCAGAATAGGTGTGGATTAAATATGTAGAAATGAATTTGTTCATCTTCTCTATTTCTTAGTGAAGCTCTCTGTCACTATTTTCCTAGAATGATATTTCACATTATAGTCATATTAGTACCTGGTTTTCTTTCTTTCTTGTTCTTTTTTGCTTATTTATTTTGAGAGATATAGAGAAAGCATGAGCTAGGAAGACAGGGAGAGAGAGAGAATCCCAAGCAGGCTCTGTCTGGTCAATACACAGAGCCTGACATGGGGCTTGAACTCAGGAAACCTTGAGATCATGACCTGATCCAAAATCAAGTTCTGACACTTAAGCCACTGAGCCAACCAGGGGCTCCTGGCACCTGGTTTTCTTAATAATTACCTATTTGTATCAGGACCCTAATTAGTAAATTTGCTAATTTTTGTTACTTCATTATGAATTGAGGTCAAACTTTTTGTATTATCCATTAGTCATTTGTTTATTAAATTAGCCAAAAAGTCAACATGTTTTCATAAAGAATTATTTGATGGTAAGTCTGTAAGAAGGAACAGAGTAGGTGTTACAAAGATGTTTAAGTACAATGTATAAGTAAATGGAAATTGAACTGAACAAATGAAGAAGTTGAAAAAATAGTATGTGAAAAGAAAAATACCAAATCTTTTAATTTAAAACTAACTGATTTTAAAATGATTTTCAAAGAACTAGTCCCTATGTTTGAGAAACTGTAGACCAGGTTATTAAATGTAGATGCAGCATAAAGACACTGGAGAACAATTTTCCAAGGGTCTCTAGTTGTTGTTGTTGTTGTCGTTTATACATCTTGCAAACAAAGTAGTAATCAGTCTTTGCTCTAGATTATATTTTTAAGGATGTTTGCATATCAAATAGCCTTGGGAGAGAGAGGTCATGTCTCCGTCTGGGAAAAAAGGGATAGCATTCTTATTGTTCATTATAAATTATTCAGTCTCCCAAAGCTTGAAGTTCCTCTACTGTACTGCAATCCATGGTGTGTATAGGCATCCACTGGGCCTCATTTGTATCACCCCCATGGGACCTGGAGATAAGGGGAGCTGATGCAAATATGAGCATGGTCATGGTGCCGTGGAAAGAAGTCCTTCATTTGTGACCTAGGAGTCTCATGTCTTTTCCTATCACCCATGAACTCTGGCAGATTGTCCAGTTGCCTTGCAAGTTAAATAATACCTAATACCTTTCACAGTTCTTGATAAGTCATAGTTAAGAAGGAAGTGATTAAGACATTCTCCTTTACTCAGAGAGTATGGTAGGCCGAGTAAAGGCTTCCCAAGATATTTACATCTACACCCTGGAAACTTCAAACATGTTCTGTAACACAGCAAGGAGAAACCAAGGTTGCAGATGGAATTCAGGTCCTCAATAATTAAACTGCTTTTAAAATTAAGGAGATTATCCTGGATTATTTCAGTGGGCTCAAAGTAATCACAAGAGTTTTTTGAATGTACAAGAGGGAGGCAGACAAGTCAATGTCAGAGCAGGAGAGATGTGAAGATGGTACATGTGGATTCGAAGACGGATGAAGATGGGGTGCCTGGGTGGCTCAGTCGGTTGAGTGTCCACTATGGCTCAGGTCGTGATCTCGCGATCCGTGAGTTCGAGCCCTGCATCTGGCTCTGTGCTGACAGCTCAAAGCCTGGAGCCTGCTTCGGATTCTGTCTCCCTCTCGCTCTGACCCTCCCCCATTCGTGCTCTGTCTCTCTCTGTCTCGAAAATAAATAAACGTTACAAAAAAAAAAAATTAAAAAAAAAAAGAAGACGGATGAAGGGACCATGAACTTAGGAATGAAGACAGCCTCTAAAAACTGAAAAGTACAAGGAAACAGATTCTCCCCTGGAGCCTCCAAAAGGAATGCAGGCCAGTGGACACCTTGATTTCAGTACAGTGAGTCTAAGATAAAAAACAATGTTGTTTAAGCTTCCAAAATTGCAGTAATTTTTTACAGCAACCACAGAAATGCTAATACAGAGGAGCAAGGGTTTAACATTCTGACATGGAAAGTTTTGGGTTTTTTTCCCTCCTTGCCTGTTGGCTTATGCTCATCCTTTAGGCCTCAGTTTAGATGTTCTGTCTTTTCTAAGAAGAGTTTTCTGTTCTCTCTTTGTGAAGTAGCCCCTTCGTGTTATATTCTATCATGGCACTATGTTTTTGGAGCACTTTCTATAAACACAATTAAAATCAGGTTTTGTTATAATTTTTCTGCAGCTAAAACATTATATGTATCCTAAATTAAAATTGACAATTGTCTTTGTTGTCTTTTTTGGTGAAAGTTTGTCCTTTAATGTAAGACCATATTCTTCCTATATTTTTAATTTAAAATGTTCTTGAAATAAAATGCTGTTGTTAGAAAGCACTAGTTGTTTTTTCCTTTTCTTTTTAAAATATGTTTTCTTGGGTAATAAAATGTGGGCAACCTATGTTGACCCCTATTAAAAAAAACTGTACTGATACATGAAATTAAAAAATCTGGGCACCACAACTCCAGGTACTATCAGATGCCATGTATTGTCCTAGTATTTCATTCTTCCTTCAATGGAATGCACACTGAATTTTGTTTCATTGCTTTTTCATTTATGAACTAGAATCCTTATGAAGGGAAAGGACATGACTGTTTTGGGTTATATCCCCAGAGCTTAACACAGTGCCTGACATAGAACAGGCACACAATAAAAGTTTGTTGAATGACATTGGATCAGGAAATAAAAATTTCTAAGAGATTAACATGTATATGATGAGATTGTAAGTATTAAAATCATATTCCCCATGCAAATACCTCAAGATAAAAATATGAAAAAGTTATACATTTGAAACAAAAACAGCCATTGCTTTTGCATATGGCATGCTCCTAAAATTATATTTATATTTCCAAATCAATGACCTCAAAGATATTGATACTCTTCATATAGATTCTTACATAACAAATTTCTTTTAAAGCTCAGTATTAAAAAGACTACCTCTTCTCATGATCAGCATTATTTGAAATCAGTAAATGTGAGGTAGCCAAATGAATGCCACTTCTCTTTCACCTTGGCTTCTATAACGCACAGACTACCACTTGTGTGTTTGGAGACCAGGGGGCACAGAACAGGCTTTCGTGATTTACTCTATTTCTTCTTTCCTATCCAATTCCCTTGGCCAGGTCCCTGTCTGATTCTCTTTTTGACTTCTGTTCCTTTGCTCTTATTTTAACTGTGCTTCTTTGTATGGTAAGCCAACACAAGTACTTCTGAAAAAAAGAAAATTAAAGTACTAACTGGCTCAATCACTGAGGTATTCAAGTCCCAATGTAGGAGTTTTCACAATTGCAAGGCTTCTCCTACATTCTTTCCTCTAGGCTTTGTCTTATTTTCTCACAGTAAGAGTAACGTCCAAGGTCATCTTCCCACTGTGCAGTTTACCTGGCAACTATTTAAATAAATGAATCATAAATGTTTAAAGCCAAATTCCCTCTTGGACATATAATCCCTATGTAATGTTTTAAAAAGGAAGTAATTCTGAGATAAAGGGGAACTGTAATTATACAGATTTGAACATTCAGTAAATGACCATAAAGGACAGACATATATTTCCCAACAAGTGCATGCTAAAATGTATAAGGACAGACTTCCCTATGAAATGATACTAGAAATATTAGAATTGAGTCTAATTAAAAGACATTTTAAAGGAATTTGAATGAATCTGTATCTTAATCTCCAGTTATTCAGAGTACAAATAAGAGGAATGTGAGCCTTCTATTAGAGCACAGGTTTATACAAACAGTATGAGGCTTTATGAGTTTTTCTCTCCTCTGTGAGATGGGGGTTTGAAGGAGAAATAAGGATGGAATGTGCTTCTTCCAAAAGTGTGTGATGGACGGGCTACAGGGGTGAGTCACAGGTCCCCCCACAGTAGCCTCAGAACAGTCCCATTTTATCTTTCTAAATTAACTGAGCTCACGTTAAGCCACGGGTTGTAGGTATCTGTTCAAATTAGCATGTGCCCTTTTTATGATTGTTCAGTGATTTGGTTATGTTGATTATAAAATATTTTCAATGTCAATCATGCCTCTATATAAGATTTTAATTTGAAAAAGGACTCCATTGTGAAGCAGGCGGTATTGCATAGTGGTTACAGTTTACTATATGTTTGGAATCAGAGAGACCGAAGTTCAGGCTATAACTCTGCTATTTACTAGAAGGTTAATCTTAAGGAAGTTACTTGACTTCCCACAGCCTTAGTTTCTTTACTTGAAAAATGGGGCTAATGATTGTCCTACTTCTTTGGGTGGTTGTGAGAACTGAAGGAGGTGTAGTAAATAAACTGCTGGCACACACTAACTGCTTAAGAAATGCTGACACACAGGGGTGCCTGGGTGGCTCGGTTGGTTGGGTGTCTGACGTTAGCTCAGGTCATGATCTTGCAGTTTGTGAGTTCAAGCCCCGCGTCCCTGGGCTCTGTGCTGACAGCTTGGAGCCTGGAGCCAGCTTCAGATTCTGTGTCTCCCTCTCTCTCTGTCCCTCCACTGCTCACACTCTGTCTCTCTCTCTCAAAAATAAACATTAAAAAAATTAAAAAAAAAAAGAAATGCTGACACGCAAACAAAAAGCTAATCAGAGTTAAGACCATACCTCTAAGTATTTAAATGGAAGCAATTTCACAACAATAAAAGAAAAACAATATTCCTTTTTGTTGTTGTTGGGTATGGAAGTGAAGAAATATTTCTTTTCTTTCCATCTTAGAGATGAAGAATGAAAAAAAGAATTTTAAAAATGTATCTATAATCTATAAATTTTATATTTAAAAAAACATTATTACAGGAGGCAATTGGTACTCAAAGTACAGCATCAGTCTTCTGATGTAATGGAGGAAAATAGTCATTCTATTAAGTCACTGTCACCAGTCAGAGAGAATTCCAAGTTGGGTATCATGGTTGGCTCAGCCATTATTGACAGTCTTTATATTTTTTATTCTAGAGTAAATATGTGATAGGAGGAATCAGATTATTTTCCCATTTGAAATAAATGGTTTATACCAGACACTAATTAATTAAAATGTAACACTTCCAACAAAATTTAACAAGAGAAACGTCACCCAGAATTAATATAACTATGCTACCATATGTTACCTGTAAAACACACTATTAGATAAATATTCCAGGTGAGTTCTACCTTTAGCTAGCTATTACTTCTTCTGTATGTATTTTTCCTCTAAGGATTTTCTACAAGAAATGACACCACTAGACTTGGTTCATTAGAAACAATATCAAAATCTAAAATGTTACAATCTCAAATAATAAACAATTCCTAAATTGCCAAAGATTTTATAATCTCCAAATACAAGAGAAATAATGCTTTTATACAAGAACCTTACTACTAATAAAGAGCTTTCTGATTTTTATAGACTAGGAATATTTTTTCTAAATGTTATTGCTTAACTACTATCCCATTTCTTGAAAATATGAGCATGCACTTCGTTTTAGAGACATTTGCCTCATACTGTAAGAAATGGCCACTCAGGTCAGTGTTGGCACTACTAAAGGATGGTAATTGGGTCCTAATGCAAGTTTATAACCCAACACAAATTAAAAGAAAATCATTTTCTCCTACTCTGCAAAGAATTACCAGAATTATATAAGGGAAAACTTATTTGCCCAAAAGGAACTTTTCAAATTTGTTTTGAATTTAAAACCATTGCACTTTTTTTTTCTTTTTTTGAGAGAGTAAGTGAGAGAGTGCAAGCTGGGGAGAGGGGCATGGAGACAGAGACAGAGACAGAGACAGAGAGAGAGAGAGAGAGAGAGAGAGAGAGAATCCCAAGCAGGCTCCATGCTCAGCACGGAGCACATGCAGAGCTTGATCCCGAGACCCTGGGATCATGACCTCAGCTGAAATCGAGAGTCAGCTGACTGAGCCACTCAGGCACCCCAAAACCATTGCACCCTTGAGAAAAACACCAAAAACCCAGGTATATAAACCCAGAAGTGGAAATACACAGAAAAGCAAATGCAAATCGCTCTTAAACATAGGAAAATATTCTCAACTCATATATCACATAAGAAGTGCAAATTTGCCTTACACTGATTTTTTTTTAATTTTTTTTAACGTTTATTTATTTTTGAGACAGAGAGAGACAGAGCATGAACAGGGGAGGGGCAGAGAGAAAGAGGGAGACACAGAATCTGAAACAGGCTCCAGGCTCTGAGCTGTCAGCACAGAGCCCGATGCGGGGCTCGAACCCACGGACCGTGAGATCATGACCTGAGCCGAAGTCGGACGCTTAACCGACCAAGCCACCCAGGCGCCCCCTTACACTGATTTTTTAAATCTATCATTTTGGAAAAGATTTAAAAATTTGATAACACACTAGTTTAGTTAGAATAAAGGAAAATAGGTCTCATACACAGCCAATAGATGTCTTATTTGGCAATGTTTATTAAAGTTTCAAATGTGCAAACTCTTGGATTCTAATTCAAGGAATATATCCTGCAGACATGCCTGCATTAATGCAAAATGACATGTATATAAAGTTGTTAACTACAGCACTATTTCTAAGAGCAAAACACTCTTAATTGTAGCACTATTTCTAAGAAGAACATACTGGAAACAACCCATATGTTCATCAATAGGGAATACATGTCTTCAATATAATGGAATATTATGCCATGACAAAGAGGAGGAAATATGCATACACTGATATAGAACAGTTCTCTATTTTTACTTTTAAGTAAAGAGATCAAATTCAGAAAGAATATTATGTATTACCACATTTCTTATATTCATTAACTTAAATGATAAACAATTGTTGCCCATAGCGATGGAAATTGGGTGGCTGGGTGATAAGAGTGGAGAGGAGACATTTTGCTGCATACTATTTTCTCTTTAATTTTTATCTTTATCTTTAATTTTTACCTCTTTAATTTTTATCTGCATAAATGTATTACCTGTCCAAAAAAAAACCCAGTGAGAAATATAAAATATATAAAACAAATGCACTCAGTGGCCCAGCACACCTCCCACTAGTGACAGTCATGCTCTGTGTGGGTGAGCTGATGACTGACCTGAGGATTCTACTGTTCATGTTACTGTCATCAGGATGTACTTAAGTGGAGGTCAAGAACCTGTCACAACCACCTACACCTCTCTCTACCATCAGCTAAACCCTTTGGCATTCATTTTCATTTTTTCATATTCTTCCTCTGACAGCCTAAATTAACAAGAGGCAGTAGCAGCAACTGTGTGATGCCTTAAATGGACATTCCCACATGTAAGATCATGTTCTCTGGATGCCCCCTCTGAGCACTCTGCCTAAATCCATCACTTAACAGTCGGGGCCTGCTTTAGAATGCACCCTTAGTGTTCCTGCCACTAAAGTGCAGAGAAGTATACCATAACTCAATTCTAAAGTATCTGTGAGGACAACTCTCTGTTGGAGCCAGAAATGCTGAGCAGAGCCCTTAGTGCCAGCGATGGCTTTCTATACTCGAAGATGACGTATGTCCCTGGTGTTAGAGAGCATAATATTTTACTTACTACTTTTGCTTAAGTGGATACTTGATTGCTACTCCCGTAACCCATACAAATGATAGGGAGTTCTGTTCATTCCTAATTTGAGATTAGTATCAGGGCTGAGCTACTTTAAACTACGTTGGATATCTTTTTTCAGTCTCTTGTTGAGTGAAGTTTCAAAGTTATAAAATGATTAAAATAAAAACAAAAGAACCAACTGGTGTGGAAGTTACCAGCTTTCAACATTCACACCTCATGAAGGCATCGGCAAGTGTGAATATTGATTGTTGCATTAATTTTTATTTCTCATCATTCTGCTTGGTATTTAAAAACATTTGCTTCTTGTTCTTAAAACTTAACATGCCAACAAATAACGATCACCCTATCTCCAAGCCAGTGTTCTGGGACACATCCCAAATAGAGGATACTAAAAGCACAGAGCACACACACACACACACACACACACACACACACACACTACACACGACATGTTAATAAAGTCACTGAGAATTCTTATTTGTCAATATTTTAAATTATTTTTTTAAACACTCAAGGTAAATTAGGGTGACTCTTTCATTAAACAGATGTGCTTACCACTACATGTATTAATATGTTGCCTTCTGAGTAGTCATAAACAATTATTCAGTAATATTTCAAATATCAAAAACAAGCAAAAAATCCAATAAATATAAATGAGCATGCCAAAATATACAAATAACCCTGCTGACTAACTTTAGAGGTTTATTATAAGAGCGATTTATCATTGTAGTTTACATAATTCTAGTAACCCTTACTACTTTTTGATTAGTGCTGTGCATACATAGGAAAAAAGGACACAGGAGAGGTACAAGTAACAAAAAGAAGAAAATTTTTCTTACACTGTTTTTCTTCTCTTTCAGACTAAGCCTTGCTGAGTTTTCCAAGAAGACTGAGAACAAGTAGATTATGTACTGACCTTCACCTAGGCTAGACTATTGACCAGTAGAATTGAGGGGGGGATAACGTGTTTCCTTAAGCATGTTTCAACCCTCTTTGAATGAGACTCTGTGCTCTGTGGTTTCCCCTCTGAAATCTGTCCTCCTACTGCTGCCTACTCTTATATACCTGGCCCCTCCCATTGGAAATAAATCATCCCATACCCTTAATCAAGAGGTTGAATATTCTTCCACATTCTTTAATTTAAGCCAGGCCCTCCAAGGAGCTCAGGCCCCCTGCAGCCTCTGTCATATAGAAGTTTTTTTGTCCTTCCTATCCCCTTAGCTCAGTAGCTCAGAACACCTTGTCATTTAGCTATTCTACCCTCTTCAACTCTGTCATCTACAGACTCCTGATTATTTCCCCACATTTACTAAGAGGTGACCCCTGGATTATGATTCCTCTTTGTTCTCTATCCCTACATCATCCTGAGTGACATCCAGCTGTAGACGACATCTAATATGCTGGTCTTTTCACTTATTTATTTTTAACTCCTCAACTCCTTAATTCTTCTAATTTAGCAGCACAATCCCATGGAACTTAACTTCTCAAATCTTATACTCCAGTACTACTCCTCGACCAAACCTCCTTGGCTTTCAGCTCTTTTACTCTCATGTGCTCACATGCCTTTCCCTGAACCATCAGTCCCTGCACCACTGTGCACTCTCTCAAACTGATAGCTCTCTTCTGTCCTTTCCTACTCAGCCCAGACCCCCAGCCCACCACTACAACCATTCTCCCATCATTAATCACAAGGGTTCTGCCCTCAAAGCCATCTCATTGAAACCTCATGTCTGCGTCAAAACTTTTGGATTCTCTGGGGTGCCTGGGTGGCGCAGTCGGTTAAGCGTCCGACTTCAGCCAGGTCACGATCTCGCAGTCCGTGAGTTCGAGCCCGTGAGTTCGAGCCCGTGAGTTCGAGCCCGTGAGTTCGAGCCCGTGAGTTCGAGCCCGTGAGTTCGAGCCCCGCGTCGGGCTCTGGGCTGATGGCTCAGAGCCTGGAGCCTGTTTCCGATTCTATGTCTCCCTCTCTCTCTGCCCCTCCCCCATTCATGCTCTGTCTCTCTCTGTCCCAAAAATAAATAAACGTTGAAAAAAATTTTTAAAAACTTTTGGATTCTCAGAGACACACTGTAGAAAATCATACAACTTTGCTGTTTGTTGTCATTATAAAGTCATGGTCCCTCTTCCCTGAAGAGGCCCTGAATCCTCTGCCTTAATCCTATATAGCCCTTGTCTAATTTGTCTCTGTTATCTATGCAATTTTTGGTTTCAAGTCTCAGAACCCTCAACTGCTTCCAACTCAATTAAAAAAATCTGAGCTAAGAATTATTTCAAACCTCCACCTGTAACAACTTTTCCTTCTCACCTTAGTGAAATGGGTTTCCTCATGTTCAGATCTAACCTTTCCATCTGTCTCCACTTCCCTGTCCTTTCATACTTCCTTGGGAATCTCACATTTTCAATCATCTTTTTATTACTATTATTCTCTCCTTCTCTCTATGTATGGGCTTTCCCAATATAATCAGGTCCAGTGTCCTTATTCTTAAAGTGAAAATCACTTTACATAACTCTACATTCTCTTTGAACCCATTTCTCCTCTTCCTTACAAGGTAAATGGTTTTTTATTTTATTTTTCCTTACAAGGTAAATGGTTTTTTATTTTATTTTTTAAATTAATTTTTTATAGTTTTGAGTTTTTAATTAAATTCCAGTTAGTTAACATATAGTATAATACTAGTTTCAGGAGTAGAATTTAGTGATTCATCATCAAGGTAAATGTTTTCATGTTTTGGACACTGTGCCCACTTCTCTTTTCAACTTCACTTCTGCTTTGTTTTGAAATAAACCAAGCTTTCACTTGACTATACAATGAAATCAGCTGTCAGTTTGAGATAATGGTTTATTCTATTAACAAAGGTAATTGAGATTAAAACACATATTTAACCATATAATGTGCAAAGACTATTTTTTTCCAGTGTGTGAAATTTTAAGGTATAAATTCTGCTTGCTAAATTTTATTCCACATTCTAAATAGTGGATATGTGAACATGGTTAATCTAACCTTTGGGTTCCCAACTACTTCCCCAGGCTTGCTAAATTGTGTTCAGTCTCATTCTTGAGGAAGCAAGGTTTCCAAGTTGAGTTGCAGTGATGACCATTAAAATTATTCTCTCCCTAGACCTTCAACAAACAGATTATTTTTCACTCTTAATGCTACCTCTAGACACTCTGTAACCAGCTATTTTCTTGAATCCTCCAGTCCATGAGGAGTTACTTCTTAGAGTTCCCTATTAATTAGTCTCATCATTTCTCAATATGATAGTTTTTTCTTAATTGCTCACATTCTTGAGAATTCTTTTTTCATCTCTCTTTCCCTTCCCTTCCCTTCCCTTCCCTTCCCTTCCCTTCCCTTCCCTTCCCTTCCCTTCCCTTCCCTTCCCCTCCTTTCCCTTCCCACTTTAAATCTAACATGGGGCTTGAACTCACAGCCCTGAGACCAAGAGTCAGCATGCTCTACTGACTGAGGCAGCCAGGCACCCCTCATCCTTCTTTCTTTCTACACTTCAGGGAGTATCAGGTATGGATGATTCCTCAGTGTCTATCTTTGGTTATAAACTCTCCTCTATTCTTTCCACATGCCTCTATCTAACAAGTGTGCTGCTTTGCCACTTGGCTTAAACAAAACATGTCCAAAATTTCATTCATTCATTTACCCTTAAATGTGCTCATGTTCCTGAGTTGGTGGCACTTTGATCCTTAGAAAATGCTTGTTTCTCACCTGCCAGCAATGGGTAAAAATTATCCTTCCTTCCTTCCTTCCTTCCTTCCTTCCTTCCTTCCTTCCTTCCTTCCTCCCTCCCTCCCTCCCTCCCTCCCTCCCTCCCTCTCTCCCTCTACTTTGGTTTCTCTTCTTTGTACTTACTATTGCTCATCCAATTCTGACTTTTACTTTTCTCACCTAAATTATTGCAGGTATAGCCTCCAAATGGCCTCCAGTCTTTTCCCTCTCAAATCTTCCTCTAAACCAGTGGTTTTCAATTATTTTTGACCAAATTCCATGGTAAGAAGTGTATGTTACATCACACCCAGGACACCTTCCCTCCCTCCCTCCCTCCAACACATACAGCTAAAGAGCACACACAATTTATTTCTTTTTTCTCTCTTCTTCCTATCTATATTTTTATTTACAGGTATAGATATACCTAGACATATAACAGAAACCAAAATTTCACAACATAAAGACTTACCTTCCAATACTCTATGAACTCTAATAGTTCCTTTTATACTATATTCCCATTCCGTTCCATTTCATTCTGTTTCTATCAAACACAATCTGGTCACAAATCATTAAATTAATTTCACAACCCAGTACTAGATTATAACCCAGAGATTAAGCACTATTTTTGCTCTCTATATACATTAGACTGATATAGCAAGAACGAAAATCTGACTCCATCATTCTCTATATTAATCCTTTTAGAAGGCCTCCTGTCATCTGCTGGATAATGTCCAATATCTTGATAAGGCATGCATGGCCCCCTGGCAAGCTGTCAGCTCTTCTAGCTTCATTTCTCTTCATTCTGCCCTGTACTTTCTACGCTGGCAGCCCTCAACTTCTTCCTGTTTATAAAGTCATGGTCCCTCTTCCCTGAAGAGGCCCTGAATCCTCTGCCTTAATCCTATATAGCCCTTGTCTAATTTGTCTCTGTCATCTATGCAATTTTTGGTTTCAAGTCTCAGAACCCTCAACTGCTTCCAACTCAATTAAAAAAATCTACCTACCCTGGAGTTTTCTCTTTCTGGTTCCTTCATATCCTCATCTGCCTAGCTGCTTTCCTCTAAAAGCAATACTTGGTTTGTGACAACTAAAAGTCTACAACAAGAGGTACTGAGAAAGTGATCACCTAATAATTTGTGTTTGATTTCTTGGTATAAATTACCCCACAAAATCAATAATTTTTTATTCATAGATTGGTATCATCATCATCATCATCATCATTGACCAAAACAAGTACTCCAGAAATTGTTTATTTCTGGGAATAAAATATACTTTGGCAGTGGCATTCAGGTATGTATGAATCCAATGTTCTAGGTACAAAATAAGGAAACCACACTGTGACAGTACAAAAAAACTATTTTCCTTTTTTTATTACCTCCTGCCTAACTATATATCCTATTCTCTGTTAGGAACAGGATCATCTCCCAGGTGGAAACAAAGTCTCCCCTATTTTCTTGAATGTCAAATAAGGCAACAGAGGAGTTAAGCAAGTAAGTAGATGTTGAAATAAAAATTTTCCCCTGCCCTTCTTTTACATAATCTGAATCAAAAGAGTAGCTACAAACTTACTCTACAATACATTTCTGTGAACAAATTCAAGTGGATCTCATCTACTGGGCACCTGCAGGATCCGTGTGAACATCACACTGTATTGTGTATGATGGCTGGAAAGGCATGGAGAAAAAAGACAGAGGATTGCCGTTTTTAACTTTATTTGGCTTTGGAAATATTTGGAAGCCTTGCAATAAATTTGGAAAGTTGGGTAGTGGGAAAAATGTTGGGCAACATTATCTAATATTTGGATAAGAATCATCTTTGTGTGTGTGTATAAACCTCAACATGGAATCATCCAATTGAAACACAATTTAGTGTTGTATAAAATTTCTGTGATTGAGTTGGTTGGGTTTTGAGTCACACAATGTAAACAATGTTAACTATATTTAAAAACTACATTGACATTTACTATCATTTGATTCAAATCCATAACAAACACTTGTAAACTATGGAAATGATCCTGTTCCTGGAAAGAGCTCCCTCAGCTTCTCATGGATTAATAAATTGCTTTTCATGAGGTCATCACTGAGGGGATAAATTTAGTATTTCAGAGACGCAAACTAACTAACCACTGACTGGAATTTAGTATCAATGTATTTCTTAGTATTAACAGGAAAATGTTCATTAAGTGAATTTGCTTTTTAAGTAAATAGGAGAAGGTTATTTAAGTGTAGATTTCTAAGGAATAAATTTTCATGACAATGATATTTAAAAGTTTCTTGATGCTTTTTAACAGCTTTCAAATGTTTAGATAGTACCTCTCTTAATTTCCTTAAAACACACACACACACACACACACACACACACACACACACAGGTTAACTCTTATTGTAGGTGATTTTAAAGGGGAAGAAAGTTCTCAGTAGTTCTCAGCTATTATTTGCTCCATAAAATCACTTGTGAACTTAAAAATACCAATGTCCCAGGCATGGTCATTATCTGAACCCCACAATTCTATTAGACTCTCTGAAGGTGGGGTTAAGCATCTATATATATATATATATATATATATATATATATATATATATATATATGTGTGTGTGTGTTTAATAGCTTCCCTAATAAAGTTGTACTTATGTCAAGAATCTACAAGGTTCATAATATTTTTCTATGGAATGTGATTCTTCTTTCATTTGTAAAGTGATATAAATGATAGTATAGTCTTCTTTATTGAACATGCTCCTTCTCATCCCTCCCCCCATGTCCTACCACTATGGAAAAACTCAGTTCTCTCTGAGATAGCAAATGCCTGCCCTGTGAACCTCACTGGTCCCTTTTCTCACTCTTCCTCTCCTTTTGATTCTCCCCACAAGTTATGAGTGCGGTGTGCAGGTGAGAATGGTTGCTCCTCTCCTTGCTGTGTCCATGGCTGCTGTTATGTGGTAAAGGAAAGGCGGGCTCAGCAGGAGTCACATGACTCAGGTATGCAGGGCCATCCACATCAAAAGGCTTGATAGTAGCAGGGGTTCACTGAATTGAGGAATGACCTTAGACATTTTCCCCACTGTCATATATTTTAATAATACTCAGTCTGAAATACATTGTGCTCCTTTAACCAATCATCATCCTCCCTTTGTAGCTTAAATCTTTTAATCTTTCTGATTCCCCTAGGGTGGGACTGATGACCACTGAAGTTAATTAAATTACACTGAAATATGTAGGAAGTACTTCTAAATGTCCACTTCAAAGACACATTTCAAAAAAAAATATCTTAAGATATAAACAATAACACACTAAATTAAAAATAAAAAAATACATAATCTGAAAATGCAAATGAAGTCTTGTAAGGTAGCCAGCAAGTCCCTATTCTGTCTTCTTGAGGGCAGGAACTTTAACTTGCATTTGTATCCCCTGCACCTAGGACTATGATAGACTGAAACAGCTATTAAATGTTAGTGATATTATTTTCTTATAATGGCAAATCCTGCTTTTCTAGAGATATGTCTTATTTAACTAGTGTTTCACTATAGGTATATATCTAATTTTATTCTTTTATTTTTGAGGTTAAGAGCATTTATTTTGTGTTTTCCTGCTCTGTAAATTGTTAGCATATAAAAAATATCTTATTAGTTATGGTGTTCCTGAATAGAACAAAGATGGCAACAATCAAGCTAAAAAACCTGAAATGTTTAATCCTGAATATAAAATTTCAAGTCAATTTATTCCTAAGAAAAATGAAGTATTTCCAGCATAACAATTTGTGCATTTAAGTGAAAGCTTATATTTTTGCAGAATGCAGTTAAATAGTTCAAAATCATGTTTGATTTAGATCACTAGTTCTAAAATGTGGAGCAGAGTAGAAAACATACACTATTTGGCACCTAGCTTTGATTGAATTTCAAATATTTTTAAAAGAAGACTGTAAATTTTTAATGTTAAAGGGAAAAGAGTATATGCATTAAAACGATGATGATAAAAACTAAAATAGAAAAAATCCTTCGGGGTACTAAAGTTTTAAGTTACATACACATACTGTTCAGGGAAATGAGGTACTTGAGAAGTACAAAGACAACTTGTACATGAATTTCGAGTTCATCACATTTTCAACAAGCAATCCTACATGACAGCACTTTGTAGCTGGGCATTAGTTGTTATCATTCCTACTAAACACTGTTCTAAGGAGTTAAGGATGTTACTCAAAGCCACACAGTAATTACAAACCAGAAACAGCATCACAGATAATCTGACTCCAAATTCAGTGCTCTGTCCATCACAGCTCTGGACCCACATGGCCATCAATGGCTATGCCAGCTAGATATACAGAAGTGCATGCCACTAACTTGCTAGAGGGACACTTGTGAATGTTGTGGGGCATAAATCCTTGCTACTTAGAGGGGTCCCTAGACCAGCAGTTTGGGAGCTTATTTGAAATAAGGCATCTTGTGTCCCACCATATGTGGGAATGTGTAAGAATCTGCATTTTTTATAATATTCCTATACAATTTTTATATACTCTAAAGTGAAAAGCAATAGTGTAAAGAATTCCAGACATGAAATCAGGGCACCTAAATTCAATCCCAGCCTTGCCAGAAACTAGCTGTGGCATTTTAAGTTGTTTTTTTTTTTCTCCTAACTTTTTAGAGTGTCAGTTTCTTTATATGTAAAATGAAGTTGATAATATGTCTTTAAGGGTTATTGTGATGCTTATCTGAATAAAAGGGTCTGGATCCCAGTAGGAGTTAAGAAATGCAAACTGGATCCATATGCAAATCCACATATCTTTAAAAAGATAGCACAAGCACTCAGAATTTGGTGAACTCTCCATTTCTTGATTATATTGCACTAAGAACTATGTGTGTTAGAATCGATTTAAATTAAGCTTTCTGGGATGTCCACATTTTCATGCCCTAGAGATTTGCAGCAGAATTATTCTCAGCAGAGCAATTATAGGTGAGGCTGCCCTATAATGAGATATCTTTGCTACTTCATTAAATAAACCCCCTTGGATGGGCTCCAAAATGGACCTGCCTCATACCAAATTCCATTACACTGGAAGTAATCGCATAAGAAGGCCCTGGTGCAGGTTCAATCATCCAGGATACCTACCATTTACCATAAAGGGAATGTGTTCTAGAACACTGATTCCCAAAAGCTGGTTCTCAGACCAATGCTTTATTGACCCAAGGGGAAATAAAAAATACAATTTGGTCAACTTTTCATAAAATTAACATTTAACTTATTTTTAAAATATCCTTCATTCTGAGAGTGTGCCCTTTCTATTTTCTATCTCTTTGGCGTTAAACTGTTCCATATTTTTATAAAATAATGATGATAATAGATTGCAATTTTTCTAATGTTCTCTTTTCCACCACTAACTTTTTCGGTTTTTGAAAAAATTTTACAGGTCCCTGAAATCCAACTCAACCTGGAATCCAAATTTTCTAGCTCACTATCATAGAAAAAACTGCTTAAAAGGAAATTCTTTCTTACGAAATTAGTGAGGGCATAGAGCATTTTAAGTTAAGAACCAAACTATAAAGTTTTAATTGAAGGGCAAATCTGTTAATGTTGACATACCAGAGTGCAATGTTCCTCAAACTCCAGTGTGTGCAAAGATCACGTGGGATCCTGATTCTGTAGGTCTGATGCAATCCAAAATTCTGTATTTCCAACAAACTCACACTTACAGTAGCAAAGGTACAGTGGTTAATTGGGGAACCAGAGCACCCTGGTTCAGCTTCCCATTCTACCACTTCTGGCTATTGTCCCTTGAGCAAGTTTTAACAGTTTAACATCTGTTTAAAAAAAAAAAAGAGGTAACAGGCTCCAAATGGAATCAGTTGTGCTAAGCTCCATGGCAGCAAATAGACTTAATACCTAACCTAATAAACTGCAGGTTCAGTTTTCCAGGAATATAACCTTTAACCAGTCAACACGGAATTAGCTGGTCAGCACTATTTGGACAATCCACTCGATGAACCTTTCTATTGCCTAAAGGCAACCTTGCCTGAAACAATGCATTCTTTATTAATAATTTCTGTTTCCTGTCCCTTTTATGCCTTTTAAAATCTTCCATTTTAGGGGCACCTGTGTGGCTCAGTTGGTTAAGTGTCTGACTGAAACTCAAGTCAGGAGCTTGCAGTTTGTGAGTTCTAGCCCTGCATGGGGCTCTGTGCTAACAGCTCAGAGCCTGGAGCCTGCTTCAGATTCTGTATCTCCGTCTCTCTCTCTCTCTCCCTCTCTCCTGCTTGCTCTCTCTCTCTTAAAATAAAATAAAATATTAATTTTTTTAATCTTCCATTTTATACAACCCTTCAGAGTTCCTTTCTATTGCTAGAGAGCATGGTGTCAGATTCATGAACGGTTGAATAAAGACAATTAGATCTTTACATTTACTCACTTGAATTTTTGTTTTAACGGATTTGGTGGCAGCAGCAAGATTAAAGAAGACTTCCAACAGCTTCTGGGACAATGAGAAACACTGGATTGATACCCTGCAAGCATTTTTTGAGTCCAATGTCTTTCTCACTATTTCTGAGGGCCATGGGTAAGTTCTTCTTGGTTCTGAGCTCTCCAGATCTAATTGGCTTTTCAGTCTGCTTTGAGTGAAAAACCCCAGCCCTTGTTTCTGTCTCCAGATTCCATGTTGGAAACTGCTGATGGTTTAGTCTGTAGTTTCCCATTTGTTTGGAATCCTTCTTCAGATTTCACGTTAGGAACTGCTGGTGGCAGCTGCAGTACTCCATTTACTTGGAATCAGTCCACAGCCCCTGTTCTTTGGGCCTGTTGGCCCAATCCTCTCCCTAGTCTCAGGTTCCATGGTGGGAACTGCTGTTAGTGCATGCAGAGTCTTCTCTTGGTCACTCTGCAGTAACATCTAAACCCTCAGCCCTTGATCCTATCTCAAGATCCACGTGGGAACTGTTAGTGGCAGTTTGTAGTTCCCCATTCATGTGGAACCCCTAGTCCATAGTCCCCATTTGTTGAAGTCTGCAGGTTCGATCATTTCCCCAGTCCCCAGTCTGTTAGTTATTGCCAGTATGTTAACGTGAGCACATGAGGTAAAGGCTAACTGCTAATGGGAATCTCAGAAAACAAAAAAGCCACAAATTGGTGGGCAAGAGTAAGCACTTAAGGCTGTTAGAGCACTCATTATGTAACTCAAAGACTCCCATGTTGGCTATCCAGAATGGGTTAGATTGACACTAGGGTCATCTGTCAAGCTCAAGAACATTTGCGTGCAATGAGGTACGCTATAAAACATCACACGGTTCTTAACCTAGTGGCACATCCTTTTCAGGCATTAATTTGGCTCTGACAGACCCAAAGGCTAAGTAAAATAAATGAATGAATGAATGAATGATAAAAATTGTATCCTTATATTCCAAAAAGTTAAGTGCACCATCTTCTGTTATGCCAGTTCTTATGTTTAAGAACTATGGTTCCATCAGCTATAAATATCTAGAAAAATTGCAGTCTTACTAAAAACAACCTAGAATTGCAATGGCCATTATGATCTTATTTCGAGAAGATTGTTTAAGAAGTACTCTTAAAAGTCAGGCCTCCCAAATCAAATGAACAGAATAGGATACCTATCTTAACTGTTATGTAGAGGCTTCAAGGCTCCAAAGTAAGTCATTGAAAGTTTTGTTGCAAAAGGCTAATGAAAAATTAAAGATACAAAAGATATCTAAAATAACACTTAGGCCTCCCCCATTATACCCTCCTAAGGATCTATCATCAAAACACAGACCCAGAAATTGATATCTTGGTTGTAATTACCCAGACGCTGGAAAAGAGGTTGTCCTCAAAGGCCCTATCCAAATTTTTTAATAGCAACTCAAAAGCTCCCTTATCTACCTTCAAAGTAGGGCTCCTCCCCAAATTAATGGGACTCACTGATCTTCTGGTAAACTGCTACGTTATTCCTTTAAACAGCTAAAGGAAACTAAAAATAAATTTAATGAAAGCCTTGCCAAATCCTAGTAAATATCAGAGCTACACTCTCCATTTTAAACCTCAGTCAGAATCTGCAGATGGGATCCTGGAAAAACTGGCAGGCAGAAGCCAGCAAAGGGTGAGAATTCTTACTAGATTCAGCTTTCCCAGCTCTCTATCTGTAGTACTGGGTAGAGAGAGGAAATAAAAATATCTTTTGCACCTTCTCTGAGGACACCTCTTAAGGCCAAGGGGTTGTTCAGTCCTGTCAGAAATATTTACTATTTGTCTTGGCTAACAGCTACAAAGTAGCTTTGTGGTAAAAAAAAAATTGGCCCAGTTGCAGAGCCTGATAAGAAATTTTTTTAAGGCCTCCTCCCTCAAGCTATATACCCAGTGAGATAGAAAAAAAGAGGGCTTTGAAAAAGAATTTACTAAAAAAGATAATATACTTACATTGGTGGATCAACTCTTGGTGTCATTTAGGCTGTGAGCCAATTCTTTGAGGAATTGAGAACAACTGTCCTTATCTTACATATCTTTGCAAAAATAAAAATGCAGCTCTAGAGGCAGCTCAGGGTTCATCTATCCCTTTTTAACCAATCCTAAAATCTTCCCTATTTATCTCAATAGACTTGTAAATATTGGCCTTAGGAAACCAAAGTCCTTCTTGGAGGAACTTACATTTTTCTTTGTGCCTCTGAGATATAAACTCTTATCTAGGCCATCTCCTTAAAGTAAAAACTTGAGGGAGGTAACTTTTAATGAAGGAAAAAATATAAGGGGGAAGGGAAGAGTTTCTTTCTTTTTTTCAAAAGAAAAAAGCTTCTCCACAGCTTCCGTGAGTTTACTCGTCAAGGACAAATACGAATCCTAAGTGTCTTCTCCACAAATACCAGTAGAAGAAGTTTTAGTCATATGAGCAGATAAACTTAATTTATTCCAAATGTTCTTTTATAACTAATGAATTTTACATTATTATGCCTGTTTTATGGCTAAAATTTTTAAATGAAACTGCAACATCTCTGTTTGTGTCTGTATGTTTGTATGTGTCTACATATGTGTACAGATATGTGATATTTTTCTACTCCTGGATGGTATTGCCAAAATCAATTTGTAAAAGCTCTATTTAGTTGGTTTGAAGGCAAGTGCTTATAAAGATTGTGTGTTCTAAAACTCTCAGAAATACAAAAATTAATCCAAATGATTTTTAATTTCACATGATCTAGGATTAATCTTTAGTAAATAAAAACTAGTTTAAGGTGTGCCTTTAGAGTTATCAGCATTAAATATAAAACTTTTATTCCACCTGGGTTTACTCATCAAATAAGTTCTTGTTACCTCTATTGAAATTTGTTGGTCAAAAGAATAACTCAGGATGACTTACCTTGTCTAATGTCTCAGAAAGTTTTTGTAGGTAATCTAAACATAATTGTTAAGAATGAGTAAATTAGAATACACGTAAGTAGGATAAAAAGTTTTTAGGTAAACTTTTCAAATAGTTTCCCCAAATCTTTGTAGTAACCTGAAACCTGAAAGTTTTGCTAAGTTCAATGATGAGGTAAGTTAAATTCATTAAATATCCAGATCATTTCCAAAGAAGATAAAACAGAAACATTAATTACTGAACACAGGTTTATCCTCTCTTGGTTTCCTTTTTTACAAAGGAACTGAAGATATTTGGATCTCTCAGTAAACATATTTTATGTCACATTAAAAAAAATTGTACTCTTAGGAAGCATATGTCTCTAAAGAATCATAAAATGTAAATTTGCCAATCTGAAGAATGTCAATGTAATAGTTCACAATTATGTGAGAAGTGAGATGATTCATTTTCAGAAATACCAAATAAAAGCTGTGCTGTCGGGGCGCCTGGGTGGCGCAGTCGGTTAAGCGTCCGACTTCAGCCAGGTCACGATCTCGCGGTCCGGGAGTTCGAGCCCCGCGTCAGGCTCTGGGCTGATGGCTCAGAGCCTGGAGCCTGTTTCCAATTCTGTGTCTCCCTCTCTCTCTGCCCCTCCCCCGTTCATGCTCTGTCTCTCTCTGTCCCCAAAATAAATAAACGTTGAAAAAAAAATTTAAAAAAAAAAATAAATAAATAAAAGCTGTGCTGTCTAGTTAATAGGTTAACTAGATTAACAGTTTATAGGTTTACACCCTATTGGAAATATTTATGAACAACAACCCCGCCCCCCCTAACAATGGAGTCCCAAACCCTTAGACACTTCACTTCCTAGTTCTTCTTCCCCTCTCCATTCCGGGAGCTTTGCAGTGTGCAGGCACCAAAGAACAGACGTCTCTGTGACACCTCAAGGAATGCACTTTTTGCCTTACATGGGCATAGGCAAGTTCCAGGTAAGGCCGTAACCTCTGCAGTACTCATCCAATGAGGAATCAGGGTAGGGACTTGCATGCTAGGAGATAAATTGCCTGCTGAAACTGCCCAGTGTGTGCCTGTCCATCAGACACACACTCTTGCAAGAATGTTGATTAAAGCCTTGCTTCACATGCTCCAAGTCTCTGCATCCCTCTTTTGATTGGGTTGGTGGGCTTATTTCTCACAATTTGTTTACTTGGTTTTTACTAAAAATTAAAGTTATAAAAAGAATGAAAAATTCTAATATATAATTAAAACTACTAGAAATAATATGGGAAATATCCTGTATGCAAGTAAGATGTGTAAAGTAAAAGGAGGTACAAAGAATGGAGATGGATTTTGTTGAGGAAAAAGGGGAATTTTATCCTAAAGAGAGGTAGAAAAGAGAAAAAAAAATGGGAAAAATCTAAATCTAAAAAAGTTGTAGAAGAAGTACAAAGAAGGAAACTTGGGAAAATAATTTTATGCGTGATCAAGCTGGATAAAATTAAATAAAGTTATTGTAAGGTTTTTTTCAAATAAGCTTTGATATGATTAATGTACTTATCCTTAAGAAAAACTACAACTGAATACTCTTTCATCTGCCAGAAGGACAAAGTTTTCTTGGACTATTGGTCTGCCCTGATAAAAGATTGTGAAAGTCTTCCTCCTTTACCCTCTGGTAATCTGCCTACAAAGCAAAGATTTGTGTTTTATCAAAATGATTTCCTGTGCTCTTTATCATCAAGTCTTTGATTACTTAGAAAAAAACCCAAAAAACTAATAGTTGTCCTTTAAAAATTACAGGGAATAGGATCTAGGCATACAAATGTGATTTAATATGAATGTGTTTTTATCTTCAGCTTCTACCTTTTGCCCTATTAGTATGTCTTCTGATGTGAATACAAACACAAGAGCAAATAATGACTGATCTTAATAAAACTTAACAAATATGAATGAGTTGGTCACAGAGCTAAGCACTAATCTCACCTACATAACTGTTTCAACTTTATATAGTAAAAATAAAGCATAAAAATAAATTATTTCATCAATCACATTTAAATAAATGCTTCCTGTGTTCTGCAATCCTAAAAGATTAAAGTTGACTGCTTTTTGGAAGCTGAATTGTTGTCTTCTGAATCATTGTTTACCATTTTATCTTAATCATTCTAAAACATTACCAGAAATTTATCTATCTAGTGGGTGACCACGTTATGAAAACAAAAGGAGCTAATACTTTGCAAGAGTATAAGGAAACTAACATAAATAGAATATTCCTAATGGGGTTATTAGAGGCCTTGAGAATTATCATGTCAATAAATATTCACAAATCTCCAGAACCTTTCCCCGTTTTTTATTTTTGTTTCTTTTCTGTGGTTCTGTCTTTAACCACAACCAGCCTTCTGTATACTCCTACAGTTGACTTTGTATCACCCATTTGGCAAGCATTCTGTATGCCTCAAAATGCCTCCCAAGATTTAGCACTAGATGGGAAAGTTGCCTTCCCATTCTCTTCTTCCTCCGTAACAGAACCCCTGAATGTTAGTGCCATACAGAATAAATACCAGATTTTTCAGCCTCCCTTGTAGGTTTGTGTGGCCACATGACTAAATTTGAATCAATGGGGGAAAAAATGGAAATGGTGTGTGCAACTTCTGTGAATTGTGCTCATGGGGACCTGGTGTATAGGGACACGGTGTATCTCTCTCCTCCTTTATCTCCCTTCTGGCTGGCTAGATGCATATGATGTCACCAACAGGAGCTGCCATTTTAGACCATGAGGTCAAAGCACATCTGGAGGAACAAAACAGAATGTGGTACTCTAATGATCATACCATACCAGCGTTTGGCTATGCACATTTATGTGAAAAAATAAAAATAAACCCTCTTGCTTTAGACACTGTTGTTTCGGGTTTTCTATCACTTAGAGACAAACCTAATCCTAGCTTATGTACACTCAAATATTTGTTGGTACATATATCTTTCAGGTGTGATCCTTATCTTTAAGTCTTGGTCTCTGTCATCCATCTTGCCCTACTCAAAGCCATGTTAGGACATAATGAAGAGGAAGAGATGCATTAAATAATACCTAAGAACAGTCAGTTTTGAAGAAGTTAAATTTAGGAGAAGAAAGGATTAACGAGGTTAAAAATCTTTTCTATTCCCAGAAGTTTTGGTTTATTAAGAGACATTCTAGGTAAAATTTCAAAGTTAACTCCCAAGATAATTAGACAAAAGCTAGGCCAGATGTCTAAGCTAAGTTTTGGTCTCAAAATAATTACCTTTGTTAATTACCAGTAATTAGTGTCAGCATCCAACACTTTCCTAAAAACCTTTGTGGGGAGGGGGGTGGAGAGAGGTGGGGGGAGAGAGGGAGGCAGACAGGGAAAGAGACAGAGAGAGAGAGAGAGAGACAGAGAGAGATTGTGCATAAGAGAGAGTCAGAACAAAAGCATTTTCTAGAACAATTATATCTTGGGGTCATTAAAACCTGATTCAAATTTTATAATTTTGAACATTGATTGGGTTATGGAAAAATCAGATATTTTCTTCCAGTTAGTGCAAATACCTTTTTGCTTCTATCTAGACTTAATTTGAAGTTTATATCCTTTCTTATTTTATGCTTTTTTTCATTTCCAACATGATTATTTTTCTTCATCTTCAAAATTTTACCTTTAACTCTGCTTCCCCCACCCTCAAAAAACAATTTTTGCTGAAAATGGCCCTAAGTGGAAGATCTCAGGGTTCTTCTTGAGCCTTTCTTCAGGATCCTTTCCTCAGCAAGAAGCTCTGGTGTTTAGCTCAAAAGTACAGCATAGGACTCTCAGTGATTTGTGGATAACTTAATTTGGGGCACTTTTTCCATAGTGCACAAGTTTACGTAATGCATTATTCTTCCTTTCTTTGTGTAGATGACCTTTGTGAAGACAGAAATATTTACAGATGCATCTATTTTTACACTACCTCATCATTTCATATCTCTTTGGGCCTCCTTTTCTGTGCTTAAAGTTTCTTTTTAAATATTTAGGGGAACCATTGTCTGGTATTATCCATTAATAATTCATTGTAAATGTAGTCCTTTTAACCTGCAAATAACAGTGTAAATAATACTTGACTCTTTAAATCTCTATCACAAACATGTCATACTAACTTTTGCTCATGCCTCCTGTCTTATGGTAGATCCATTGCCCCTTTATCCTATCTCTTTTTAACTGGTTTACTGGTTTGTCTCCCTCACCAGACTGTTAGAGGGAAAAAAACATGTGCTAGCTCATTTTTTATATCTCCAGTGGCCACCAAGCACATATAGAATGCATTAACATTTTTTTTTTGTAATTAATGAAACATGCCAATATTGTCAGGCCAATAGGAATTTTAGTGACAAACTTTGGTCCTTTTATAGGTTCAGTGAGTCATAAGATGGAACAATTTTTCCCACCACCTATTTTGTGTTTTAGTGGTGACTCCCAATTTTATTTGAGTCCATGGGCTATTTCGTTATGCCATAAACAATACTGACCAATTTACCTGCTTGCAGAGAGAAAAATAATTATTTATAAAGCTCACTAGAAAGGGAAGGAAAGTGAAATTTGATGATAAAGTAAAATCGTGCTATTTTATTTTTAATAAGTATCAGGCATAAATTATCAGCCCATGCTAAACAGTAAAGATGGTTACACTTAATCATGAAGACTACATTATCAAAAGGGAAAATTCATATACTCATTAACTGCCTATTTCTAGAGAGAAAATCTATATTCTACCCACCACCACTGTATTAAAACTTTATGGGTTTTATAGGTATACTTCTAAATTACAAAACCAACTGCATTTTTATATGTTGCCATTCACTGCAGGGTTTGTTAACAGAGAAAAATCATGAGGTTTGCTTTTGGGGTGCTTTCTATATGTCAAGTGCACACAGGCATATAATTTGCAGGCATATCTTATTTGCTTTATGTAAACTGGGAATCATATAATCCTGATATCATTCAATATTTTCACTCCATGATCACTGTTCATTACAGTATGATCAGAGCTGCTCAATGTAATCACACTTTCCATTTCACAGCTTCCTATAATCAATCTATATATTCTTTAATCCCATACCTCCAATGCTGTTCTGAACTGTCCTGCTGCCACGGCGTATTTCTTTTGTCTGTAGCAAGAGCTGGCATCCTTTAAGGCTAACTGAAGCCATTTGTCAATCTGAGGCAGGAGGCTGAAATTAGGTACATGCAGAGGGTCTACAATTTCAGCAGCTTGGCATGATGGTCGAATCCCAGTAGACACGAAGGACTCTACAAACTCATAGCTCACATCCTCTTCATCGACGTAGACCAACTTCGCCTCCACATCCATGATATTTTTTAAGGGGATGTGAGGCAGAGGCATGGTGATCAATGTGCTGTCAAGTTCCGTTATCTTTGCCTCTTTCTTTCCAGCTGGCTTTTCTTCATTTTCTGCCTTTCTTTTAAAAGCCACTTTCTCTAAATCATTGCTATGTTTTTCTTTGATGCTCTTTGTCATTTTTATTCTTTCCACTGTGATTTCTACCTGTTTATCTCCACAACTTTTCTTAACTTCTTGTGATGTTTCCAGGATGCGTGGCTGGCTTGCTAAGGTAGACATTTTCTTGTTTGTGTTTATCTTTGGGAGAAGCTGGTCAGGACAGTCCCTATTCACTGTATTCTCCAAATTCCTACTGCTTCCTGAATCCATTGATTCCCCTCTGCAACTCCTGGAAGGGTGAGAAGGAGGAAAATAATTAAAACAATGTTTTGAAGTTCCAATGGTTTAAAACTATAGTTAAATTCATTTGAAATACTTTTTTATTCATTATGGGTATTTACTACCTTAAAGTAAAACTGTATGTACATTATCTGCTGAGAGTTTTACTAGAGAAGAATATGTTTCAATCTCAAAACTCACCAAGAACTTGTTGAAAACACATTTAGACAATGTCTTTAAAAATAATCATCTATAGCTGAACAACACTGAATGAACATTTTTATGGGGTGCCTAAACTCACTGAATAGGAAAACCTTATACATAGGCACTGAGGACAAAAAAAAGACTAAAAAAATCCATCTCAATATTAATTTCCTCAGAAAGGCAGGTGGTCTAGAATTCATTATAAAATATACTGCTAACCTGCATAATAGACTTGGAAGTCTAAAGAAACCACAGCTGCTTCCTCTGAAAAGCTTCAGAAAATGTTGTAAGCACAATGTTTCCTCAATTTATTTCTTCTATTAGTAATGAAAATATCAGGTTTAAACAGCTTTAAAGATAACTATTATTCAGAACTGATTTGATTGCAGAACATGACCTTCAACCTCACATTAATGTGGAGCCATATATTTATCTTGGGTCTACTGTATTAATACTTTTGTAGCAATATTATCAATGCTGTACTTCTAAGATGAGACATTTTCCTAAATCATTAATGTTCAAAAAATATAATAACTAATGGTCTTTAGATTCAAAGGCATACTATCTCTGATGCTAGATTAGTTTAAAAACATAAAATGTCCTCAGACTTAATAATTATGTAGTATAATTGGATCCTATTTTTTGAGACTCTTTTACCTATCAGCTTCTGTCCTAGAAACAACTCTGTAGGGTATATAGAAATAAGAACCAACATTTTCCAAAGAAACTAAAGGATAGAGAGGTTACGCTGCTTATCCATGTCATGCTGTTGATCATTAGTGTTTTTTTAAATGTTTATTTATTTTGAGAGAAAGAGCACGAGTGGGGGAGGTACGGGGGGCGGGGCGGGTGGACAGAGGATCTGAGGTGGGCTCTGTGCTGACAGCAAAGAACCCGATGTGGAGCTGGAACTCATGGACCATGAGTTGGATACTCGAACAACTGAGCCACCCAGGTGCCCTGGTCATTGGTTTTTTTAATCTTGGTATAATACAACCAGGATTGCTGTTTCCTCCCTAAGACTTCCACTCACTACTCTTAACCTTCTTCACTCTCTTCCTCTCTTAGCATGCTGTTCTTGAGGATAGCTAATGGCAGACTTCCATCAGAACACAAAGAGAAGAGAAAAACACAAGAAAGAAGGGCTGAGGATGACAATAAGATAGCAATGACATAAAAGCTAACATTCTTGCTTCTTCTCATCTACCACAAGGACAGTACCTGGCTGAAGATAAAGTCTTGAGTTGCTTCTCAAAACTTAATAATTTTATTACAGTTGTTGATTATTTTCTTTTGTTTGAAAGACAGCAGTTTACCTATAGAAAACTTTTTTTTTTTTTAATTTTTTTTTTCAACGTTTATTTATTTTTGGGACAGAGAGAGACAGAGCATGAACGGGGGAGGGGCAGAGAGAGAGAGGGAGACACAGAATCGGAAACAGGCTCCAGGCTCTGAGCCATCAGCCCAGAGCCCGACGCGGGGCTCGAACTCCCGGACCGCGAGATCGTGACCTGGCTGAAGTCGGACGCTTAACCGACTGCGCCACCCAGGCGCCCCTATAGAAAACTTTTAAAACACCCTGAAATTTGACCTGGCAATTCTTTTTTTTAAATGATTTTATTGAGAGAGAGTGCCAGTAGGGGAGGGGCAGAGAGAGTGAGAGAGAGAGAGAAAGAGAGAGAGAGAGAGAGAGAGAGAGAGAGAGAGAGAGAGAGAGAATCCGAAGAGGCTCAGAGCTGTCAGTGCAGAGCCTGATGCAGAGCTAGAACACACAAATCATGAGATCATAACCTGAGCCTGACCCGAGCCAAAGTCAGATGTGCTTAACCAACTGAGCCACTCAGGTGCCCCTGATCCAGTAAATCTTAAGGAAAGTAAGGACAAAGCAAAACTGTATATATAGCTGTTAACCTTTCTCCCCCTACCATTATACATTTGTGTCATCAGAAAGGGCTTACATGAAACATGGACATATCAAAAACCCTACTGTAATGGCCCAGACTATCTCAAAGGATAGATCAAGTTCCAAAAATTCTAGTAATAGCAATCTTGGTTGTCGATTTGTAAAAGTTTAATATTAGAATATTTCCCCAAAGATTTATACTGACATATTAGAGTTGTGTGCCTATGGGGAAAAACACCTAAAAAATAAAATAAAATTTTGCCAGTCTGATTTATGCTCAATATTTAAGAAGATCCCCATGACTGGGAATCATAGGCCCCATTAACACAGCATTACTTTGTGCAATGCTGTGTTTTCTTTTCTTCTCTTGGAATCATGGATGGCATCCAATACATTTTTTGGACCACTGATGTGGCTAGTCAGAGTGGTGAGGGGAAAACTGTGTCGGCCATCACTCTATCTTATGTTTGCTCTTGTGCCACATATGATTTGGGTTGAGCAAAAGTTAGCTTCAGTCCTTGAATTAGGATCTTTGTGAGATGAACACTAGAAATATACATCTATACTAAAAAGTTTCATTCAGTAGCAAGGTGCAGAAATGGAAGCAGCACAATTCCAACACCCCCCATATACATTATATAGTTTGCTTGCTTGTTTGTTTATTCATTTTTGAGAGACAAAGAAACAGAGTGTGAGTGGGGGAGGGTCAGAGAGAGAGGGAGACACAGTTCTGAAGCAGGCTCCAGGCTCTGAGCTGTCAGCACAGCTGACATGTCTCACAAACTGCGAGATCATGACCTGAGCTGAAGTTGGTGCTTAACCGACTGAGCCAGGCAGGCGCCCCGCATTATATAGTTTTTTAAATGTTGTATGAAATTTTGAGTAAAATTTATAAACTACAATGTGGCTAAGTTCTGAACACAGATGGATTCTTATGAATACTATAGAAATTATACTTATGTTCCCTTCTTGGTCTAATGCTATTTGTGAAGCAAAAGAGATGTAGCTGTTGAAACTTGTTTAAAGCTCAAAATATTGAATTTTAAGAATTTATATTCATTCTTACAATAGCCTGCAAAATATAACCAGGAATTACTGGTAGGTGACCTACTCCAAAATTTTCATGGTATCTTTCAGGTATCTTTTCTAAGCTCTCTATTTTCAAGAACCAATGATTAAAATGTATCATAATATCTATATTTGGTTGTAGTTAGTAACATTTTTAGCATCTACAGCAGCATTACCTATCTCTTCTGCATTTATTGCACATTTCTTGACACCCGTATACGTTACACCCGTATAACCTTATCTTTATGACCATTTCTTCTAGAAGGTAATTGTTCTCCCTCTCTCTCCCCCACCTTCCTCCCTCCCTCCCTTCCTCTATTTTTCCTTCAGATTGCCCACTCCAATATTCCCTCCCAAGCCCTTTTTCATTGCAAGATGGAAGGTTTGATTGCTCTTAAGAAACAGGCGTCTGAATATTTCTGCATCAGTCCTTAAACTACTTACAGAAATCATAATTTTTGTCTTCAGTGCAGTTTTGTACAAGAAACAATAATAAAGGAAGAAAAAGTGTACATGATCCACAGAACACTCAGAAGGAATAAATATGAGGGCAGATGTTTTGTTTTTTAAACATCTGGAAGGTCAACTATTATAAATTTGTACAAGAAACAATAATCCAGGCCCCCTCAAAAACCCAGAATAAATATGTGAATGTCTGAAAATGGCCTAAATGTGCAGGCTAGGCTGAAAAAGTATGGCCAAGCCCAATCAATACTTTTCAATGTTGGTTACAAATCAGGTGACTTCAGCTTCAGATTTAGAGCCTGTTCTTTACAAAAATTATTGCATGTCTCCAGAAGGGTTATGCAACTGCTCACTTATAGCTTTTTAAAAATATTATAAAACTCCATTTAAGTAATCTGGAATTCAAGGCCTTTCACCACCTAGCCCAATGTGTGTTTCCAGACTTATTTAGCACTCCTTCTATAAACTGCTCTCAAGTCAAGCTGAACTTGTTACTTCCAAAAGATACCCATTTTTAGTCTGTCTGCTAAGAATTCTCCATCTTCCTGTTCCCACCTCATTCTACCTGCCCAAACCTAGCTAGAACTTATCCATCTCTCCCTCCTCAGAATACCTACATTTATACCACTTATTTCCTACATTGCAGTTATGCATGAATGACTTACTTCTTCCAATGAGCTCCCTAAAAGCAGATATATGCTTTATTTATCTTCACATTAGTTCAGCACTTTGCATAGGGTAGGCATTCAATAGATGTTGATCAATATGGATGCTGTGAATCAAGGGCTAATTTACACATTTTAAGAGAAACAAAATTGGATTTTTAGAAGGATATGGCCTGTAACTCTGCAAAAGTTGTTTCTGAGATGTTTTGCTAGATTTTTAAATTTTTTTTATTTTAAATTCAGTCCTGGATAAAGTACATTTTCTTCTTTGATAGTTCAAGTGAATCATGTACCAACTAGATTTAAACTATCAACCTCTTCATTTTTTTTTTAGTAGTCAAGTTGATTAACATGACATTAGTCAGTGTTCCTGAGGCACTGAGTTACACTTTAATCATTACTTCAATAAAAATACTTTTAGAGAAAACTATTAGACAATCATTATGTATGTCAAAGAAGTCTTCACTGATAACATTCTGTAAAAATGCCCATTCTTTAATTTAGAAGACAGCACTGTAAAATCGATTTTCTCATAGAGACATACCTTAAAAAAAGATCTCCAGCAATACTTACATGAAACATTAGAACAACTCCAAGGTTTTATAATAAATATAGGTACAAGAAACAAAGAGAGGTTAATGTTCAACCATTTCAATAATATATCCAGTGGATTTTCAATACGTTTATTTTTTTCTTCAAGCATTTTATCAAGCATTCTTTTCTATGTGGGAGTTTCCACTGCTTCATCAATACCATCAGTGGTTTATATGGCTATTAGTACCACAAATTATTTATTAGAATTTTGATTGAAATAGGCAGCTTGAGCAGAGGCAATTCAGAAAAAGAAAACCCTTAAAAATGTGCACTCTGAAACATTCAACATCACAGTTGCTATGGTTTTCTTTCTTAAAAAAAAGAAAAGGATCTAATTTTAACTTGCAGTTAAATGTAACCAGAGAAACATTATGAGAAAAAACATCTTGCTTGTTAGTCCACTAGTACACCTTGATATTTTTAAAAACACACTAAAAATATTTCTTCAGTAATTATGCATTGAACACCTACTAAGAGCAACAAATTGTAATCAGTAAAATAAAGGAAGCTAAAGATGACCCAGACAGGGTCTCAGCATTCTGGAGCTCATAGCTGGAGGTAGAGGTGGAACATGGGGAGGAGGGATGTATAGATAAACAACTTTATACAGAGGAGACACTATCTTATTACACTGTGAACTACTGGAGAAGTGGAAATGTGTCACAATCCTTTTACTATCCTGATGTCTAGTTCCTTCAGAGCCTGGAATATAATAGGCCCTCAATGCACATTTGTTATTCAAATGGGTGCGTGGCTGAGGTGAGTACTATGGTAGCAATAATGGACGCGCTTCTGTGGGAAAATGTGACTGATGCAGTTTCAAGAGATTTGCTTTTTAGAATAGGCAGAAGGAGAGGTGTCCCTATGCAGGCAATTTTCTTTTCTTTTATCCAAGTACTCATAAGGATAGTCATCATTATCAGAAGGGAGAATGAATTTGGCTCACAATGCTTGTTAAGAAATATAAGAGAAAGCACACCATGTAGTATCATATAAATAATAATAGCAACCAACAAGTACTCCCAGTTTATAAAGTTATCTCACTGGAGGGGCGCCTGGGTGGCTCATTTGGTTAAGCATCCAACTTCAGCTCAGGTCACGATCTCATGGGTCCTGGGTTTGGGCCCCACTTCGGGCTCTGTGCTGACAGCTTGGAGCCTGGAAGCTGCTTCAGATTCTATGTCTCCCTCTCTCCCTCCCCCTCCCACACTCCCGCTCTGTCTATATGTCTCAAAATAAATTTAAAAAACACATTAAAATTTATCTCATTGGATTATCCTATTTGTTTTTCATAACTCTTTTGCCTAAGTATTACTACCTTCATTTTACTAATGAGGAAACCAAAAGATCAACTTGAAAGAGATCATCAAGAGAGTTTACTATATGTAAGATTCGAACCCAGGACATCTGCTGTCAAATTCCATACCTTTTGGATGATAGGATAATCAATTCCTGTGCACTGCACCACAATTTGATTGGGATTTATACTTTGCCTACCTTAACTTTTTTTTTTTTTTTACTTAATAATCAGATACTAACTTTAATGCTTTTTTATTGCATAGAACTCCATTTAAAATGGGGGCGCCTGGGTGGCGCAGTCGGTTAAGCGTCCGACTTCAGCCAGGTCACGATCTCGCGGTCCGTGAGTTCGAGCCCCGCGTCGGGCTCGGGGCTGATGGCTCAGAGCCTGGAGCCTGTTCCCGATTCTGTGTCTCCCTCTCTCTCTGCCCCTCGCCCGTTCATGCTCTGTCTCTCTCTGTCCCAAAAATAAATAAACGTTGAAAAAAAATTTTTTAAATGGTAAGAAAATGAACTGGCAATTTCTGGTTAGCAAGTATATGAACCAAATTTGTTGAGAAAGACATTAGATTTTAGATCTACTTCATTGACTAGTTAGTTGCAAGTGTAAGTGTGGCCTGTTATTTTCCAGCAGTCATTCAATTCAGAAAACAATGATGTGCACATTAAACTGCCACATGAGTGGATTCCAGGAACTTCAAACTTGAAATGACCAAACAATTTGCTGATCACTAAGTCACCAAATGGGAATAATGGCATCAAAGCAACTGTACTTCCTGTATCTGGTACATTGTGAACATTTGTCATGTCGCTTCGGAGAGAGCTCTAGAAAGGTGGCTTCATCAAGGTATTCTGTAGTGGAAAGAGCATTCAGGTTGGAGTTGCAAGAAAGGTTTGAATTCTGGATTTATTATTTATTAACTGAACATTCTGGGAGAAATTATCCAACTTCTCTAAGCATTATTTTCCTCCTCTGGAAATGGGAATGATTGGATACATGAGAATTATGTGAGAATCACATGAAATAATTTATGTAATGGCACATAAATTAAGAGAAGAGGTGAGGTCATTACACAAGCAGCCTCCTGGAGCATCCCTTGGCTTTTTCAGAGGCTAAACCCTTTTGTCTGGATCCCATGTCTCTATATTATCAACGACTGTACTCTTACAATGTAACCAGAGAAACATGGTTTCTCTGTATCAATGACTGTACTCTTTCCATATCATTTCTTCCTCTCTTGCTTAATCCTGTTGATGTGCACACTAATTTAGCAATATCTTTTTTAAATTTTATTTTATATATAGAGAGAGTGTGTGTGTGAGTGGGGAAGAGGGAAGGAGAGAGAATCTTAAGCAGGCTCCATACCCAACACGGAGCCTCATGTGGGGTTTGATCCCACGACCCTGGATCATGATCTGAGCTGAAATCAAGAGCTGGCCGCTAAACCAAGTGAGCCACCCAGGCACCCCACAGCAACACTTTGAAGAAAAACAAGCGTGCAAACTCCCCTGCCTCCACATCTTCCTGCTGCTATCCCCTGTTGCTGCTTCCATCCACTGCAAAATGGCTGAAGATAATTTTTTATATTCTCTGCATCTGTTTTTTCATCACATATTCTCTTCCCAAGCCACTCTCTTCAGACATCAGTCCCTACCATTCCATTAAGACTGCTCTTGTACAAAGAAATAACAGGGAATATGGTCAGCAATATTATAACAGCCTCATATGGTGACAGATGGTAGCTATTGTGTGGTGAGCATAATATATAGAGAAGTTGAATCACTATGTTATATACCTGAAACTAATGTAACATTGCATGTCAACTATTTTCAAATAAAAAAAATTAAAAGAAAAGAGAATTTTAAGAAAGGGTCCTCAAGATTTTCCTGTTTCTGGCCCTAGGCTCTCGTCTGCCATAGCAAAAAGCCGCACTCTTCACAAGTGACATTCTTTAGCAGCATACTTTTTGAAAAACTTTTTTTTACTGTTTATTTATTTTTGTGTGTGTGTGTGTGTGAGAGAGAGAGAGAGAGAGAGAGAGAGAGAGAGAGAGAGCGCACAAGTGGCAGGGAGGGCAGAGAGAAAGAGGGACAGAGGATCCAAAGCGGGCTTGGTGCTGACAACAGAAAGGCCTATACAGGGTTCAAACTCATGAACCATGAGATCAAGACTTGAGCAGAAGTCGGACACGTAACTGATTGAGCCACCCAGGTGTCCCAGAACACTTCTTCTCATCTTTTACGACACCATGCTCTTCCTTTTTTCTTGTTAGTTCACTGGCTGCATATTCTCAGGCTTCTGGGTTGGCTCTTCCTCTTACGTTCCATTTGAGAGGTGGAACCATTTGTTTTCTCCAACTACATTTTCTCCTTAGGTGACTGGTCTAGTCCTATAGCTTCAAATTTCGTCAAATGCTCTTAACTCCTAGTGTTACAACTCTAGCCCTTGTATACTCTCAGAATTTCAAAATTGTATACCCGACTGTCTATGTGACATCTCTGCTTGAATTGTCTAATATGAATCTTAAAATGAAGCCCAAAACAAATCTCTTAATTTCCATTCCCTCAAACTGCCCCTCTTCCAGTCCTCCCCATTCCAGTGTATGCTCCCCACATCTATCCAGTTGACCAGGACAGAACTTTACAAGTTATCTTTGATTCCATTCCTTTTTTTCACTTACCCGCCATCCTCCAACCCATCAGCAGGTCCTATGCATGGACTCTTTCTTTCAAAGTTTCACCTCTTTGCATATCCATAACAATACTTTCCTCTAGGCCCCAAGATCTCCTCCCTAGATTATGACAATTGCTTCCTCACACACAGCAATACAAATCATCCTTTTAAATGAAAATCGGATCCCACCACTTTCCTGCTTAAAACATTTCAAGGGCTGCCCATAACCCCTGGAATAGAATACAAATCCCTATGCCTCTTCTCCCTCTGAAAACTTATCACATCTTTCCTCCCTTTTCTATTATGTTCCAGTCATTTAGCTTTCATTCTATTCTAATTTAACAAGTACATTCTTATCTTGGAACCTTTGTACTAGTTGGGCTGAAGTGTTTTCTTTACTGTGTTTCATGTTATTTAGATCATAGCTTAAATGTTCCCAAAGAAACCTTCTCTGATGAATTAAATCTCTCCATATCACATATTACAGTGATGTTTACTTATATTTCATTAGTATCTATCTTCCTCCACCAGAATATAAGCTCTGTGAGAGAATGCATCACGAATGCCTAGTTCACTGCTATATTTTCAGAATGTGCTTGACATAAAGTAGGCACACAATAAATATTTGTTGATTGGACAAATGGAAGATTGTATCTTACTGCACATTTAACAAAGAATTCAAAATTATCTTTGTCCCCCCCTTGTTGTACCACATTACAAAGGCTTTGACAGTTTAGTTGAAAGTCACCTAAATAGAAGCCAGCTGGCTTCACCATTGAAAGCTTTTCCAGGCACTGTGGCATCCTGTTTCTTTTCTTCTCTTCCTTCCTCCTTTCCCTCCCTTCCCTTCCCTTTCCTTTCTTTCCCTTTCCTTCCTCCTTCCTTTTTCCTTCCTTCCTCCTTCCCTTCCTTCCTTCCTTCCTTCCTTCCCTCCCTCCCTCCCTCCTTCTTTCTTTTCTTTCTTTTTCCTTCCTTCCTTCCTTCCTTCCTTCCTTCCTTCCTTCCTTCCTTCCTTCCCTTTTTCTTTCTCTATTTTTACTGTTTGCTACCCTAAGTCAACAATATTTATGACACACCTACCATGGCCTCTTCTACTTTAATCATTATTAGGGAACAAATAGTTTGTTTCCCCAATTCTTTGTTGTCATAAAGTATGGCTCATATAGAACCAAAAGCACTAGAAAATTAAGACCTTTTTGGGAAAGTGATAATGGCATAACTTACTATCTTTACAAGTGTAGTCCATGGGGGCATGACTGTACTTCTCTAAAGTTTTTAATCTAATTTGATGGTAAAAAACAATAATTCATTTGCTGTTGCAGGTAGGGGAAGTAATGTTTCAGTGTACCTCGCAGATATTTGGCTACATTTTTTTCAAGTTTACTTATTTTTTAGTAATCTCTACCCCTAATGTGGGACTCAAAAACTCACAACCCCAGATCAAGAGTCATATGCTCTTTAGACTGAGCCTGCCAGGCACCCCTGGCTATATTTCTCTTTGAAACCTAAATATAATCAGCCTGTCAAATTCATGGATATCCTTAGAGAAAGTTCAAATTTTGTTTTGTTTCTTGGCAAACATTGCTCTGTTCTTTTATTGAAGTGCTCCAAGTTTCCATTTATTTAAGAGATCAAGACTGTACAGATGTGTAAAGAAATTTTCTCCCTTTAACTTTGGTCACCTCTTTAATTCTGTTGATACAGTTCTTAATTCTTAGATTTTTACATTTTGTTTCTTAAACTATAACTCAGAATTGTAGGAGGAGAGACTTTCAACATACTCATATCTAATCTTATTTTGTTGATGCAGAAATGGATTCTTGGGCAGGTGAAATGACCTGCTCATGATCATACAGCAAATTAGTACTTATAAACCATATCTTGCTGTTCTCACAGTACTTTCTACCTCACTCCACTGCCTCCCACCATAATACACAAAGTGAATTGTTATCACAATTGCCATTTCCAAATGAAAAAAACATACATTGGACAGCTCAGTGTTTGTTTGTAGAGTCACAAAATTAATGAACAGTAACCATGAAGATTTAATATTTTTTAATGTTTATTTATTTATTTATTTAGAGAGAGAAAGTGAGTAAGCAGGGGAGGTGCAGAGAGAGGGAGAGAGAGAGAATTCCAAGCAGGCTCTACGCTGTCAGCACAGAGCCAGACGCGGGACTTGAGCCCACGAACCATGATATCATAACCTGAGCTAAAACCAAGAGTCGGACGTTCAACTGACCGAGCCAGCCACCCACCCCTATTATTTTTTGATCTACCCTTTTTTAATTTCTTAATTGTTCTCAAATATATTCTAAAGTTAAATCTGTCCAGAAGTGGGAACTGTATATTAAAAAAGAAAAATAATAATAATAAAAACAACTTTCTGTTGGCAATAATTTAAATTTATGGAAAAGTTATAAGAATAATATCAAGAATAAGAGAATATATCAAGAATTATAAGAATAATATCAGACACACAGACATATACATTTATTAGTTATTCTTCTGGAATCATTTGTAAGTTGTATACATCATGCCTCATTAGCCCTTATTAATTCAGTGCACATTTCTTAAAATCAGTAATTATCTTATGTAACACAATATATTTATCAAACGTATTGACTTTAACACTGATACAATACTATTGTCTAAACTATAGTCCTGATTCCAATTTTGTCAGTTGTCTTGATAATGTCCTTTTAGTATTTTTCTCCCCAGTATAAGATTCAGCCTAAGATAATGTATTGCATGTAGCTGTCATGTCTCTTCAGTTTCTTTTGCTCTGGAACACTTCCTCAGCCTTTCTTTGTCTTCTATGGCATTGGCATTTTTGAAGAATGTGAGTCAGCTATTTTAGAATCTACCTCAATTTGGGTTTGTCTGATATTTCTACATGATTAGATTTAGGTTAGGCATACCCAGTCAGAATGCTACATAATGATATTGTGTCTTTTTCTAGGTATCACTTTGGAGGCACCCAATGTCCACTTGTGTTTCTTTGGTAACGTCAATTTTAATCATTTGGTCAAGATGTTAGATTTCTGGAACAGTTGCAACTTAAAAGCAGTCTCTGGGGAGATACTTTGAGACCATGCAATTATTCTGCTCCTCATCAAACGTCGCTCTCTGTTTAGCATCCACTGATGATTCTTGCCTGACCAGTCTTAACTATGATGATTGCAAAATGGTGATTTTCTCTTCTCAATTTATAGTATTACTAGACTGCTTAGATGGAGGGTTGACCATCACTAAAGTATTTGATAAAAACATGCATTTTTGTGAAATACTCTATTGTTTCTTGACTTCATATATCTTCATTTTGTAATTTTTTTTAAAAAAGTAAAACCTGTGTTTTTGAGAAATACAGATTAAGTAAAAGTGTACAAAAACATTTAAGTAATAGGCACTACTTTATTTCAAGACATTTAAAAATAAGAAAACTAAATCTTTAGCAACAGAAGGGAATCATAGGGCATACCTACTCTAATTCCTTCATTTTGGAGATAAGGGCAGAGAGGGCACATCCCCACTTGGTGGTAACAGAGTCTGGTTCTAGGTTTCCATCACATCCACATTAAATGTAATCAAAACTTATTTGTTAAAAACATAGTATCTTCATTAGTTGGAAGCAAAAACTCATTGCATCAAGATAAGAGTAGATTGACACAGTGGTGATGTAAAAATATCCACCTGTTAAGAATTCATTAATTCATTCAATTATTCATTCATGATTGACTAAGCAACTACTCTCTGTCATGATCTGTGTCAGCACCAGGATGCAATGTTGAACCAGAGATCACCTCTACTCTCAAAGAGTTTATGATTCAGTGGGAGATCCTATGTTAGTATGCATCAGAATCCCCTGAGGCCTCTTAGTTTCCAGGCCCCACAGATTTTGACTCACTAGGTCTGGGGTGATGTATAGGTATCTGCATATTTAATAAGCAGAGGAGGGCTACAGTAGAAATACAAGAGATCCAAAGTTTTAATATGGTTACTATATATGCACTATATCCTGAGTCTCCTACTCTACCCTCCTACCACTTGAAATTAAATGTATTAGTAAAATAAATAAATAAATAGGTAAAAACCATGCCAAACCATAAAATAAAATTTTAAAGTGTTCAACAAGGTTCAGATATTATTATGATAACTACTTTTTTGCAGTGTTAAATGCTAGACCAAATTTTTCCAGAAAAGTATTTGTGGGTAATGCTATTTACAGGTGTCCTAAACATGCTCATGGTCAGCTTATTTCAGGGGATTCTGACACAGTGGTCTGGTGAGCATGCTGGCCCTGGGCCAGCGCATTCATATGTTTTATTTTGCTGAGGTACAACTGGTCCCTGAGTTGGCGCTGATGAAGCTGACTGCCAGGAAGACAGAGACTGACTGCATTAGCTGTTGTTGCTAAAGAAACATGTAAGGCCTTACCTTCCCCAAATGAAGTTTATAAGGATGATTATTGGTATCATTCATCCATTTAGTAAACAGACACTTGTTGGGTTCCTACTAAGTGAAAATACTGGGCTAATTCCTTGGGGATTACAAAGATGAACAAATGGCTTGTGCTTCATAGAAGCTTGAAAGCCAGAGATAAGAGCTGCTATATGTCTTTCCTGGGAGGGTGTTCCAAGCTTAAGAATCAAAGTAGCATAGAGGACAGGTCACATTTTTTGGACGTAGAGAGATACAGGTTCAAATCCTAACTCTGTTTTCTTACTGAAGAAACTAACCCTTCAGAAAATGTTGGATAAGACTGTTCAAGGGATTTGCCTGAGAATCAATGGCATAATGTTGTATCTCACTTACCATAGAACCTGATAGGGAAGAGAAAGAGGAAGAGGAAGAGAGAGATATCTATTTATCTGCCTATCTATGCATGCCAAGACATTTCACATAAATGTTCCAGTCAAAAGTAGGGTTTATCTGATTTCTTTCAAGATTTTCAGTTTGATATTTTACTAAAGATGATGTAATTATGAGGTACTTTCAAATATAAATCTTTGGATCTTGTATATATTTGTTTAAGTTATTGTTGCACAAATAACTTTTATATTTAATTTGACTTCCTTGCCTCTCTTCTTGAAGGCAGCAGACCCAGTTTATAAGCCTGTGAACTAATGTTGGCTGCTGCCTTCCTTCCCAGTGAAAGATACAAGTTGGTAAGTACCACGCATCTTCCCTTCACCCCCTCCAATACCCCTCTGCCTCTGGCTCAGGTCGCTCAAAGCACAGATCCCCTCTTACCCATTCCCAGGTTTGAAACACAGAGCCTCATTTTGAAGTATAGCCAGTTTCCTCTAATTTCCTCTGGAATATAAAAAGGGGTTAAAGAGAGTGAAGAAGTCTCTCTGGGCCTCCTCTACCATACACACTACACTGCCCCTTAACCATCTCATAAAAAATTATATATATGTATATATATATATATATATATATATATATATATATAATTATGTATATATATGTACATTATGTATATATATACATATGTATATACATACGTATATTATGTATATATATGTATATATATATGTGTATATATATATATACATATACACATATATAGGTGTGTGTGTGTAAAGAAAAATAATAATTTAATTTCTTCCTTCTATATTTTTTTAGTGTTATTATTTGAAGATTTCTTTTTAATCTTTTTCTAGTATAAGTGATGATACTTATTTTTGCAGAAATGCATTTGTCTGAGGGAGAAATTAATTTTAGAATTAAGACAGAGGAGATACCAAAATAGTTTATAAATGCATTTTTTTACTTGTTCAATCAGGTTTCAATTACACTTAATGAAGATTTACAGGTTTATGGAATTGAGAAATATTTGAAAACTGATTGTATATTAATTATCCACTAGTATTTTCCTAATTAATCTTAGAAAAAGAGAACCATGAAGTCAAAGAACTGCTTAGAAAGAAGTTTTGATGTGTATCAAACTTAACACAAAGCCATACTTTATAAATTAGTAATTTTTTCAATCTGAATCTGCCAAAATATATCATTCAAACTATGTGGTTACATGTCAGCTGCTAGGGGTGAAGGAAAGTAGTTTGCAGCAGATCAGAACAGTTGTTGAGAAAAAACAGAAAAGCAGGATAAAATACCAAATCATCTGTTGAGTGTACTAGGGCGCTGGGGAGGCAATGAGAAATGGAGAGAGTATACAGCCATTTTCATCCTAGGGGCATTTGCCACTTGGGCATAGGGAGGGAACTAAGAATCTCAGCATCACAGCTGAGGAAGAAGCACCCTTGGGTGATAAAAAAAAAAAACACACAGAGTTGTTTACCACCTCAAAAAAACGCCATTTTCTAGGGCTTAATGAGGCAGAATGCTAAAGACCTACATGGAAAGACTGCAAGCCAATGCAAACTTTGGCAGTCTTGTGACAGGGACCTGCAGGAAGAAGGGCCTTGAACCAGAGACAGAGGTAGACTCTTTCCAGGGTTGCAACCCGGCCTCAACCTGGAACCGTTTACGATTAAATTATGATGAAATTCCATGTTATCTGTCTAGTGAAGAGAGGGATGAGTTCATTACAGAGGAAGATACATCTGAATCCTCTATAATATTCTATACATAATATACAGTCTTTAATAAAAATTATTAAGTATGCTCTCCAGACTCCCCAAGATAACATAACCAAGAAGCCAAAAGTTGACAACAGAAATGCACCCATAAACATGATATTGAGTCAAAGAATTTAAAATAACTCTAATTTTTTGAATATCAAAACAATAGGGGGTGAAAAATAAGGAATTTTATTAGAGTATTCAAATCTGTAAAAAATGATCAAATAAAAATTCTAGAACTGAGAAATACACTTTCTGAGATTAAGTCATTAGATAGATTACACAAACTGATTTTTAGATGCAGAAGAGGGGATTAGTAAATTCAGGCAACAGTAGAAAATATCTGAATTTAAGCAGAAAAGTGGAGTAATGAAAAATATAAAGGAACTTCATAGAAATGTAGAATACAGTGAAAAAATCTAACAGAAGTGTAGTTGGAACCCCAGAAGGATCAGAGTGAGAATGAAGAGGAAGCAAGGAAGAATTGCAGTAAGGAATGAGGAATAACTGCAGAATTAAATATATGGCCATATACACATAAAAATGAATATTGATTGTCAACTGACTGTATAAAACAATAACAGAAATGTTTCAACCAAGTTTAAAATATATGTAGAATTAAAAGAATGGCAATGATGATACAAAAGATGAGAAAAAGTAAATGGAATTAAAGAATTCTAGTGTTCTAAAATTAGTAGGAATTTGGTAAAAAATCATTTCCATTAGATTGTAATAAGTAAAGGGTTCATATTCTAATTTGGGGGGCCAATGTCAAAGAATAGTAAAAGAATGTATAACTAAAAAATTAATTAAGAAAAAACTAAACATTTTTGATTCATCCAAAAATAAAGGCAAGAAATGAAAGAAAAAGGGTCAAATAAAAACCAGGTAACAATATGGTAGATAGAAACCAACATGTCCCAGCAATTACTTCAGATTTAAAAATATTAAACATTCTAATTAAGAGTCTAAGGTTATCACACTGGAAAAAATATGAACCCCAGCTATATTCTGCTTATGATAGATATACCCTAAATATAAGAACATAGGAAGGTTAAGAATAGAACTATGCACAAGGACACAGCATGCAAATATCAACCAGGATAAAGTGATGGGTCTAACTCTTATCAGACTAAGTAGACTTTATAGTAAGGAGCATTACTAGACATAAACAAGGTGTGGTAGTTATTTATTTACTGTCTTTCAACTCCAAAAGTATCCTTCACCCATTTTTACTAGAACTGAATTCTGCATACCACATTTCTCTTTTTCCAGCTGGCCACCAATAGAGGGTACTAGAGAAACACTGCAAAGTTGCAAGGAAAAGAAAGGACTTTTCCTTCTAGTGTTCTGTTTCAACCAGTAGCTTGTGGATCTAGGCCAGCATTTTGTAAGAGTCCAGGCAGCATTTATCTCTGCTGTTGTGGCCCTCACAAAAGGGGTCTTTCTGGCAAGTTTCCTCATCACATCCTCACTTTTCTTCCGGTTGCCAGGTAAGGGAGTCTCATTTTAGTTACTATTTGTGGGCAGTGAGTTCCAAGGACAGGTACATCCTCTGCTCAGAGGTTTGAATCTTAGCCTTGAAGAACCTCCTCTAAGATTCCACATTCCTTTTTTGTTTACTTTCAGCTCTAAGAGGAGTAGCCTGCTTGCTTCAGGCCCTAACTCTATAATCCTTGGAGTTCTCTTTCTGCTCTTTTTAGTAGCTAGTCACTTTTTAATTCAGTTAACAATTCTTTGTAGTAAATCTGTTTAATGTAGTTTCTGTTTTCTGACTGTAGCTTAACTGATATAGAAGGATATTTTAAACAATAATTATACTAGTATAATTAGTATAGTATAATAACTAGTATAGTATAATTCTAAATCTGTATTCAGTCAATAACATGGCTTTAAAATACATAAAGCAAAAAATTCACAGAAAATAAGAGGACAAATTAACACATCTCCAATCATAGTAAAAAATTTAACAGAACTTTCCCAATAGCTGATTGATTTTCAGAACCCCTCATCCTAAAAAAAAGAAAAAGAAAAAAGAAAAGGAAAGAAAAAAAAAAACTTTTAAGGACACAGAAGTTCTGAGTAACACAAGTAATGAACTGGACCTAATTGATACATGTAGAATCCTGCATCAAAGAACATCAGAATGTGCATTCTTTTACAAATGTACCTGAAATCTTTACCAAAATTGAACATAGCTTAATTGTAAGTCAAGCCATAACAAACTTCACATTTTATATGGAAATAAGAATAGCCAAGATAAACCTGAAAAACAAAGCTGGAGAATTTAAGCAAATAATTGAGAATTATTACAAAGCTACAATAATTAAAGCATGATGGTTTTGATGCAAACGTAAATAATTAGACCATTTGAAAAGAATAAAAAGCTCAGAAATAGACCCACACATAAATGACCAGTTAATTTATGAGGTGAGTGACCCTGCCATGAAAGGAGGAAAATTATGGTCTTTTAAATTAATGGTACTTGGCTAAGTCCAATGGAAAAAACAAATTTGACTCCTACATTACATAATACACAAAAATTAATTCCAAATACATTGAAAAACTAAACATAAAAGCCAAGTTCTTAGAAAAAAAAACATAAAATATTTTCATGACTTTGGAGTAAGCAAAAATATCTTAGGCAGGACACAAAAATTAATGAATTTGAGTAGGTTATAAGTAATAACATTACTTATGAAATGTAGCATGAAAAAAGCTGAAAATCCAGTCGAGAAATGGCCCAAAAATTTTAGTAGATGTGTCACAAACAAGGATTTCCAAATGACTAATAAACTTATTAAAAAGTTGCCAACTTCATTAAAAATCCAAGGAATGTAAATTGAAATCCCAGATTAGATGCAACCACAAATCCACCAGAATGATTAAAATAAAAAAGATAGACAATACCAAGTGTTGGAAATTATATTGTGTAACTGGAACTATTACATACAGTTTATATGAATGCAAATTTGTACAACCACTTTGGAAAACTGCAGCACCTAGTTTCTCCTATACCCTAGGTCTGGGTAAATTTTTTTTCTCCCATAAGCCTGGCACAAATGCATACTTATGATAAAAAATACACATGGACAAGAATGTTCTCAGTAGCACTATCCATAGCAATAAAACATTAAAAATATTCTAACGTCAAATCAATGCTAGAAAAGAGATATAAATCGTAGAATATTTATATAATGAAAAAAATATTATATGGCACTAGAATAATGAACTACAAATACAAGCAATCACATGAAAGAATCTCACAAGTAAAATGTTGAGGGATACAAAAGAATATATGCTGTATAATTTATTTTTAAAAGGGTCAAAATTAATTTGTGGTGTTAGAAGTCAGAAAAGTGGTTACTATTGAGAGGGTGGATAGTAAGTGAAATGGGCCAGGAGGGTGTTCCTGGGCTTACTGATATCACCATTTATTATCTATCTATCCATCCATTCATCAATCTATTGATCTATATCACACTGTACATTTACAATTTGTATACTTTACTAAATATGTTATACATCAATAAAAGGTTTACATTAAGAAAATGACAGACCAGGACAGCTTGAAATTTCACAAACTGCATGGGATATGCAGAAGTTGTTTGCTGTCATTATCATAATTTTTTAAAGTTTAGTTACGATGAAAGAAAAAAAATCCCTCTGTGCTTCCTCACTTATGACCAATCTCCTTACAACTGTTTGATATATTAATTGGTAAGTATGGTGACCTTACAACCAGATCAATGACCTCAGGACCAACCTTACTTCAGTCAATACTCAATCCTAAGGAAAAGGTGTGAAGAAGGATGTCTCAATACTGAGGACAGGAGATTTTTTCAAACTATAGCTCTCTCCTCCCCACCCCCAATTCTATCCCACTATTCCTGACAGCATATTATAGATAATAAAGATCTGAGAGAATTAAAAAAAAATTGAGAATTAGGGAGATGGAAAAATGAGTGGAAAACGGAGGTAGTCATCTGCCATTGGAAGATGAGAACAAAGACAGATGACCCGGTTAGCATGGGTAGTAGTTGAACAGATTCTGTAACAACAAAGTAACAAGGCCCATGGAAGATAGAATTTCTGGGAGAAAAGGGGGAAAATGGCAACTGCATGAAAAGATAAAGCTTCTATGAACTTCAGATTATCTCTACTTTTCTACATTTATGGAATTTGTCAATGAATGTATAGGCAACATCTGAAGGGATTCTGTATATAGGTTGAAATGTTTAAATTCATAAATAGTATCATTTTTAATGTATATAAAATCTTGTCCCTTAGGCTGGTAATGACCCTCATGTTTAACATAATGTTCCCTTCACTGTTAATTACATTAGTTAATATAAAATATGGGGACATTAACTGAGATCTGAACTTTTGAGAATCTTTAATTAAGCCTTGCCCCTAGTACCTAAGGAGATTTAGATGCCTTCTATGTGTTCCTTCCTCTAGCATTCTCCTTCTCTGAGCAGTATTCTGTGGACTCTCAAAACACACACACACACACACACACACACACACACACACACACACACACCCTTACCTTCCAAGAGTAAAGACTAGGTATGTTCAGCCTAGGAATATACTGAGAGCTGACTGTGGAGGCCATGGGCTATTGCAATCCCCCTTTTTTCCCCTACAATTAAAATTTAGGTTTCCAAATGTCTGCTCTACAGGGATGTGAAGTAGTTATTATGTCATGGTTTTTATTCCTTACACCTTCATGTTAACAAAATTGAGCTGATTTTTAACAATTTAAATGCACTTTTTTTTGGAAGGGGGTGACAATACAATGTCTTCTCAAGCTATAACTTAGGTGATCTTTAAAGACATCATTGAATTCTTCTGCTTGAGTTATGCTGGCTAATAGGAATTTAAGTGCTAACTAGTGGGAAAGCATTGAAGCATTCATGCATGTGAAATCAGATGAACACCCACAATGTGGAATTTCCTAAGGAAAGTTATTCTAGCGAAGAAATACAGGCCCAGGTTGAGTGCCAGTAACTTTTCAACTAACATGTGGAGCTATCATCCTAATAAGTAACAACTAAAGGTGGCTGAAGTAAAGTAAGACCAGCATTTTCAAGTCCATATTTTCAAACACATTTAAAAAACACCAACTCAAACAGAGTTGGTACAATTCCCTTCCTCTGTTGAAGGGAATACAAGTCCCCTTCCTCTGTTGAAGAAATTTAATCTTAGTTTCTAAATTTTGGTTCCATATATCAATGTTTCTCTTGAAAGGCACATGCACAACTTATTTAAGTAAATCTTAAATAAACAAATCTTATTTACCTTAATAAATAGCAATGTGTCAATGAGATTATTTAATAAGCAATGTTTTATTATTTATTAAGATTTAACTTTTATTTAACTTAAGTAAATAGCCAGATAGAACAACTAATTCACCTGTGAAAAGAAATTGAAATCAAAAGCTCTGATTTCTATTAGTGATTTTTATTTCTGTTAGTAATTATAATATTAGTCTTCCTGAAACATTTTATTTAAGATGATCTACTTAAAAACTATTTAAAACTATTTACTTAGAACTATTCTATTTAAATCAATTTTCTACTTGTCATGCAATTCTAGGTTGCAATGTGATTTCAGCTTCTACTCATCAAGGTTAAAGGGACACATTCTAATACATAACCTGTGTCAAATCAGTTCAATTACCTTTCAAAATTGCCTAAAATTGTGAAATACTAGTGGTTCAAATACACGACTCTAAGGTATTTCATACTAAGTGTGTATCACATCATGCAGTGGTAAATAAATTTATGCCCAAGCCTTTCTAAAAAGTAGTAGAGGTAAAGCTGAATCTTTGCTATCATGTTTATTTTACAGCAGTTTTTCCCATCATATAATTTAGGATGATGTTGATAACAATCATGGCCATTGGGTCCTCAGTTTCCTCATTTACAAAATGGTGTTAATGATAATATCTGCCTCATGTGGTTGTTGAGAAGATTAATAGAAGAAGGTTACCTGATAATAGTAGGTGCTCAATAAATGTTAACTATTATAATATTGTTATTGCCATTTTTATTATTGCTGTTATTGCTCAGATATTTAAAAAAATTGGATAATTAGGAAAATGTTCTTTATATTGGACACCTGGATCATGCTCATTTATCATGTATATTTTTAAATTTAGCCAGAGCTGTGATAAGTTATAGTCTCTCCTTCAGTGATCTTTAAGCTAGACTGCTGTAGTATTTTATTAACATCCCTGAAAAAATTCAAAAAGGCTCTTCATAGGTGCAAAATGTAATAACTTGAATGTTACTTTCCAGGAAGATGACTCAATATATTTTACCCGAGTAAAGAGACAATATTCTGGGCTCCCGGATATAAAAGGGTTTAAAAACCCTTGAGCATATGGTGTTTGTATGGCTTTTGTTACCATAGCCTACCTTTATTGGGGCACCTATTTATCTATTTTCAACTGATGTGTCACATAAAAGAAAAATAAAGACAGAAATTGCAGTCAAATTCTACAGAGAATGTTGTTTTAGTAGAGAGATGTGGTTTTAGTAGAGAGATGTGGTTTTAGTCATCGTGTCTTAATTTGAAAATATTCTCCTACAGTAAGGAATAAACTGTGGGTTTATGACTAGAGATCAGTTGAAGGTTCTATATCTCCTGATTAGGATTCATGTTCATTTGTTGTTTTCTTTTAAGTTGTAATCAATGTCCAATGTGCTAGTTTCACTGTTCAGAAGATGAATAACTTTATGCATTTAGGGCAGTTTCTTTTACAAGCAGTTCATTCTGAACAGTGGCAAAAAAAAATAAATAAATAAAAAGGTGTTTTTCCTGAGTGTCTTTTAAAATTATTTCTCTTTGGAAATATCTTTAAAAATGACCAGACTGGAAGTTTTAGCCATTTGGTTATAATAACACTGATGAGTAACAGACTGAGCAGGGTTGAACAGGTACTTAAATGAAAAGTCCACTTTGGGAACAAAAAAAATCTCAGTTCTGTCTTGATTATGTACTTGTGTTGCACACCATGACAACTCACCAACTTAGGTTGGTTCTATGCACTTGAAAAAGAGGTTTAAAACTGTTTTAAACTTCTGTGAAACACTACACAACATAATCTTGCCTTCAGCTGAGTCCCTTTATCCCCCATCAGAATCAATATTCCATTCTTTATTCAAATCAGGCCAATGAAGAAAACTACAGAATGTGTATAGAGTTAGGCAGTTTGAAGGATTCTGGCCCATTTCTTCCTTCCAGTACAATCTTTTTCTCTTCTCTCTTACCTTTCACTTTATAAAGATATTTGAGCTCTTGCCACACATGAAAAAACAAAAACGAAAACATAACCCTGTAAAATATTATTATTGGGTCCTAATCAAATTAATTTTTCCATTTGGAGGAAAGCAGTACATCCAGCCTGCAATAATATTTAAAAGAGCACCTGAATGGCATCCAAGGTCTAACTGGTGAAATGCGAAAGATCCAAAGCCCTTTGGTGTGCATAATAACATTATTAGCACACTAAATTTAATCATAAAATGTTAAATTATCAATAGAAATAAATTTTCATGCATTTATTTCAAACCAGTGGCTTACTGAAAATGGCAAACACTTAGCTGGTGTTTTAAAAACAGAGATCCTTCCTGATACCTATAAATACTTCATAAACAAGGAATGTGAAATTTTACTTTATTTATTTTTTATTTTAGAGAGAGCACAGCAGGGGAGAAGGGGCAGAAGGAGAGAAAGAATCTCAAGTGGGCTCCACATCCAGGTCAGGGAGGGGAGGTGTGACGCCAGGCTCCGCATGGGGCTTGATCCCACTACCCTGGAATCATGACCCTGGCCAAAATCAAGATTCAGACGCTCAACCAACAAAGCCACCCAGGCACCCCAAGGAATGTGAAAGTTTAAGCAAGGTTGACAGCTATTTTTCATTGCTCATGCTGAACCACCTTTGCACGGTAGGCTCCTTGTGAAAGACGTTCATTCACAGATTCAATGATTCACTCACTCATACATGGAACAACACATTTTATGCCAGGCATGTTAGAATACATGGATGGAAGACAATGGTCTGTGTCTGAGAAAAAGAGCTCAGATTATCTCCTAGCCTACTACTCAGTAGCATTCAATATCTTCAGTCCACGGTCACATCATGAGTTAAGGAGACAACAAACATCTCTTACCGCAAATGATTAAAAAACAAACAAACAAAAAAACCACTCTGTACTGTGAAATAGTCATCATCTTTCACGTGATTACAGGTAGATGTCCTCAAAATATACACTTCATTGAGAAATACAAGGTAGGATAAAACAAAACAACAAAAAAATCTATTACTCAGAAACCAAATAAGATCCTAGCTTTCCCTTTCTCATCCAAGTGGGAATGAGATACGGCGGGTCAGTGAACTGGATAGGGAAACACTTTGGAACTCCCTACCTTTTTTTTTTTTTTTTTTTAATTTTTTTAACGTTTATTTATTTTTGAGACAGAGAGAGACAGAGCATGAACGGAGGAGGGGCAGAGAGAGAGGGAGACACAGAATCAGAAGCAGGCTCCAGGCTCTGAGCCATCAGCCCAGAGCCCGACGCGGGGCTCGAACTCACGGACCGCGAGATCGTGACCCGAGCTGAAGTCGGATGCTTAACCGACTGAGCCACCCAGGCGCCCCTGGAACTCCCTACCTTTCAACTGCCTGCATAAAAATGATTCCTCGGCTATTTATTAGGGTTATCTACAAGCAACGTTCCTTGTTTTTCGGTGCGAAGGAAGACCAGAAGCCCTGGGTTTCCACAATTGTGCTTTCCCCTGAAGGTCACCACCCTTCCTTCCCACCCAGCCAGTAAAAGTGAAAAGTTTTAATTGAGCGCACTTGAACTTCTTCCTACCTATTGAGCTGTGGGTCAACCCAGCGGGGGCAGGGCGAAGCTCTGGACTCCCAGCTGCTGCATCTGCACAGGCCCGAGTCCAAACGTCCCTGAGACCACGCCGGTCTGTGCGCTCGAGGGGGGCGCGCAGGTTTGAAACGTCACGTTCCGCGCGACTCCGCCCCGCCCCTCCCCAAGGTGCTCCACCCGCGAGACCTGGCAGGCTTCTCCGTGACATTTCTGTACAAGGCGCGATTTTTTTTACCTTGAAAAAAAAAAAGTTTGTATTTTTGCTTCTGGATACTTAAGAATAATTTGTAAAATCCCAAAATGTGTACATAATGTAAAAATTACCTGTATTCTAAAGAGAAACACTAAGAACACTTATTGTGTATCTTTGTGGTCTTTTTGCTAAGAATAGATAGAAATAAATAGATCGTGCCTCTTCTCGGCCTCTAACACATAAATATGCAGGTATCATATACATAAATAAACTTTATAAAGTTTTGTACATTAAAAAAATTTTTTTAATGTTTATTTATATTTGAGAGAGAGAGAGAGAGAGAGAGAGAGTGAGAGAGTAGGGGGGGGGGCGGGAGGGGCAGAGAGAGAGGGAAACACAATTTGAAGCAGGCTCCAGGCTCTGAGCTGTCAGCACAAAGCCCAGAGCGGGACTCAAACTCGTGAGCTGTGAGATTATGACCTGAGCCAAAGTTGGTTGCTTAACTGACAGCCACCCAGGTGGCCCAGAGATCTTTTTTAAAGAACAGTATTTTTACTCTAAAATATACATATGTAGGAGTTCAAACCCTGATTGTATGTATTAAGGAGAACAGCCATGTATCTATCTTCTCTACATTTAGGAAGAATATTATTAACACATTTGAAAAAAAACCTATGTACTTCTAAAGACTGCATCATTCTGCTAAAAACTGTTACTAATTGTATGACATCCCCTTGCTTTTCCTTATAGCTTAACAAATCATATAGGTATCACTTTTTATTGAAATATGGTACACGTACAGAAAAATGAATTAAACTGCAAGTATGTTCAATGAATTGTCATTAAGTGAACTCAGCAGGGTAAGCACGATCCAAATAAAAGAAGTAAAACATTTCTACCACATCAGAAGCCCCTTCTAATCACTACCTGTGTTTTTATTCCCCAAAGGTAATCATTGCCCTGGCTTTT